>NC_056739.1:1660637964-1660640464 GCF_019279795.1 Protopterus annectens
GTTATCAGGTTGGGGAGAGAGGGAATTTATACCTATCTTACTTTTTAAAACTCTAAAACTCTAGGAAAACGTAAGGTATGTTTCTGCTGGGGGAAATCAAAAAGTGCAACAAATGAAAATTGTACTGTATTTCTTCAATATTTTTTTTTGCCTGTTGCTTGAGAGTGCTGGTTGCTTGAGTTCCAGTTAATTAAGACTTTAATGTATAAAAAAAACTCTTCAAGAAATTGAAGGAAGATCTTTCCCTATTACTAAGCTATAAAATCTACACCCTACACTGTGCTATAGTTTGGACTCCACTGTATGACATGTCTGAACCTACATCTGCATTTTTCAACACTAAATTGACCACATTTCAGGCTACATTGTACCCCCTTACATAAAGGCTTACATCACAGTGTTACCTATTGCTCTCAGTGGATATTAAATACAAATTAAAGCCTTTCATCCAACTTGAAAGAACTAGAAAAGCAACCTAGACAAAACAAAGCTATACCACTCTTATTTTGAGTTTAAGGAAAGAAACAAGAATTACTGCAAATACTGCAAAAGTCCTATACCTTAGATAGAAACAGGAAACTAACTTGTCTAGACCCAATCGGCTATGGAAATAAATAAAACACAACAGGATTGGGACTTGTTATCTGGAACCACCTGCCTACAGACATCAAAAATCTGGAAACCATTAAAAGTTTCAAAGATGTATTTAAAGTGGGTCCTTGTTGTTTTAGCGACAGTACGGTTCATCGAACGGTACTTTGTCGAAATTACTTTAGGATAAGTGCATTTTCTCAAAAATGCACTTCCGCTAAAGAAAACAAAAAAAAAATAAATAAATAAACCATGCCGTTAGTTATACATCAATGTATATCGTTGATGTACAACTAAGGAAACTCTTGTTGAGATCGTAGTACAGTGGGGATAAGGGAATGTTCCCTTTTCCTCACTGTAGTGCAATCTCAGAGTGAGACTATTAAAGTAGGGTGGTGTGGGGGGGTGCAGGGGGGGGGCTTGCCTCCCTGCATATTAGTGTTTAATGTGTTGGGGTTTTTTTATGTTTTATTTTTTTTATTTGTCCATGAAAGTGCATTTTTGACAAAATGCACTTTCGCGGAAGTAAGGTTTGATGAACCGTACTTTCTAGTAAATAACATAGACCCATTTAAAGTATCTATCTGCAACCACTACCATGACAATAGTTAGGTACTTAACATCATTCATATATCATGAATACTAGAATACATTTAATGTGTCATTTTATATGCAAATATTTCACATGTATATAGGAGTTTATGTATTGTATGTATGCTTCTTCACTATATTTTATGCATATCTTACACTGCATTTTATATGTATCTTTTTTTTAAATGCACACTGACTATATCATTTAGCATTACTCCATCTGCATTGAAATTACTATGTTCTGAATTTTGCCTTGTACTCGTTTTTGTATAATATTTTTGCTTGAAAGACAGCGATGTATTTTCTGCTCTTTGAGCAAGGGACATGGCTGAAAGGGGTCATTGGACCAGTCCACTTATCTGGTGAGCAAATAGTAAATAAATAATATGCAACTGTGGAGAACAAGCACAAGAATCAACCTAAAGCCACGGGATCAGCATACAAATGCAGCAAACGTGGCAGGTCAGTGCTAGGAAATATATATCTAGGGGCAGAGTCAAGAGACAGGAGGTTGATGATGAAGCTATATCAAGCAGTAGTTGACCCAAAGTGTGTGCAGGTCTGAGATGCCTCATACAATGCTAGAGTTGATACACAAGATACATGGTGGATAGGATATGGGTACATAAAGCATAAGAGATAAATGTGAAGAGATAGCCATAAATAACAGATAAAAGGACTTCTATATAATCTTAATGTCAGAAAGGACATTTTCAAAGAAAAAGTAGGTGACAGGTGAAATGAATTAATGGAATGAGATGGAGGACCTAACACAGGTCTGGGATTAAAAGGAAAGCGTGTGGTGGTGCTCAAGGGCAGCTGCGTCAGAGTAGCCGCACTGCTCATGTAAATGACATACAAGTCACATTCCTGTCTTTCTGTCTATCAGATGTGACCTTGCTTACAAAGTGCTACTTTTCATGGCAGGAAAAAGAATACTACTGGTCGGCAAGAGTTTTTTAATACATTACCCAAATATATCTGAGGTTTCTTTCATATATTAATACCATTTGAGCAGTTTCACACTTTAAGACCGACCCATTCTTTATTCATCCAGTTGTATACATGATTTTTTAGTATCTCTCTTTTACATACACTTTTTGTGGGCCTGTGTGTTGCCTAAGGTACATCACAGAGTTCTTTGCGATTTATTTTCAAATATATCAAAAATATACTTATTACATTTTGTCAGCCTTGTCTTCCATAGTACTTATACTTTCATATACCCATAATAAAATTGTTCTATTTTTTCTCAGCTTTAGAGATATTCAGCGTACTTATTCAGAGGTAACAACCTAGCGCATCTTCTAAATCATGT
>NC_056739.1:1660645464-1660907964 GCF_019279795.1 Protopterus annectens
CTCTCCCACAGATTCTAACAAATATGGATGGACAATTTCCCATGGTTTCTCCTGCCATTTGGTTGATATGGGCATCCTGAGACAGTGTAGCAACTACCTCATGTACATGGATGACCCTCTACTACTACCACCTAGGAACACAATTTGTGAGAGATACAATTACATTAAGAACCTAGACTCTATGCTCTCTCCCTCACAAGCCAGTGTATCTGGCACTAAGGAGGTTGGCAACACAAACACCAGTCCTCAAACACCACCCACACCTACATAGTACATACCCATATATGAGGAGACCTTCAACAAAAACATACCCAAACAAAAGAGGCTTCCGAAGCAAGATCACACATGAACTCCATAGCCCACCGCACCATATGCCACCCATAGTCCACATGCCTGTGTCTCTCAGCCACTAAGGCCTAACCATAAACCCACATTGTTAGTCATAGGAGACTCCATTGTGAGACATACAGATGTGCCCCTCACCCCTCTGGAAAAGGAGAAAGTCATGGTTAGTTGTTTTCAGGTGCCAGAATCCACCATATCGCACATGTACACAAATCTTTCAACAATAGGTACTGTTATGACTGAAAATTAATTTTTGTTACTCTAGTTACTGTGGTGCTGCTTACTGTGATGGATTTGAAGTTTTCTTAAGACACTCAGTCTTGCTGGCTGGATTCTGCTGAAATCAAAGTCAGGTTATAGTTGCATTCAGTCTGTTGCATACAGAAACCTGCAGAATATACACTGATGAGAGAATATACTTTGCAGCATCAACTCAGAACAGTAACAAATAACTTTTTATAATAAACCACATGGACTAATGTTGCCACTTCAGGTACAGTTCTACTTTACTTCTCATATAGCACAGATGATGTGAGAGATATAACAATACCTCGGGACAAATGTGCCCCTACCAATACCCCTAACATAACTGGATTTAATACAGACTTTATATATATTTTTAGTTAAGCACTCTCTTGGTTTTGGAAAGATGCTGCCTTGATGACGCAAATGCTGAAACATCTGTTCTTGTGCAAATGCTGATAAGTGCAGAAAAGCACATTTTTAAGGAAACACCTTGTAGATAAACTTTCTTAGAAAAACATATTTTTAAACTTTCTTAGAAAAGCATATTTTTCAAGGAAACACCTTGTGGATAAACACATGTCCTGTTGTCCATTCTTTAAAGAAAGCAGGTTGTTTTTTTTTTTTTCTGATATATCTTGTTTTTTTTATATTCTTGCCAAGTCTGTAAGAAGTCAGCTTTCTTGATGTGTGTGTAATACACTCATAAGCAAGTTCCTCGTTTTTTTAAGCCACAGTCATTTAGTATGGATGCTGATCACATATTACTAAACTCTGTTTCTGCATTTAAGCAAGCTTTATCGTATTCCTTATTTATGTTGCATATTTGTAGCAAAGTTACTTTCAACCTTAAAACCTTGTTGAGTATAATCTTATAATTCCGTCTTTTTATTTTAAAACATACTTAAAGCACTTTATACTGATATGTATTTTGATCACATTATTTAGAAAACACATTAAGAAACAAAATCTTTAGTCTTCTGTTGATACAAAAGTCAAAATGCAATTTTACATAGTTAATACAATGATATCAAGTATTACTACTAAAACTGAATGTATTTAACAACTTTTTCTTTTACAGACCATTCTGTGAAAGTATTTTATCAGTTATGAGCTGTGTCTGCTTTAGTTTTATTTTTTAACTTGATTAATGTATTCTTTTGCAACCACAGAATTTAATTTATGACTTAGTACTCTTTTATTAACTCTTTGCACCTGTGGAATTAACTCTTTACTTTTACTGATTATTTTATATCAAAAGATTAGAGCTAGACTAATATCTATACGAGACAAGAACTATGTGCTACTCCAAGTATTTATACACTGCTGAAAATATGCAGTTTTAATATCATTTTAACCATAACATTGTGGTCATGTCTCTGAACCGCCCATTAACATCTTGGTTGACAGTGAAGTGACCATAAAGTACTGAACTGGGCTTAGAATAAATGCAATTATTTCAGTATATTTCATACTTGAGGATTTAAAAAAAAACATGATTTATACACTAAAGAATGCTATGTACATATTAATCCATTAGCTGTATGAGTACAATATTTTAATATAATTTTTCTCTAACTGGGGTAACCAATACTATTTTACTGATAAAATGATGGTCCAAAAACCAGTAATAAGACTCTAACTTAAAACCAGTGATAATATTACTACTAGACATTCATTTCTTTTGTACTGAATTCTTTCCATAAAGAGACTGTAACGTACATTTAGTCCAAACTTACAAATTTAGTAACATTAATATCAAGCAAACTCTTGGAATATTCTTATGTTTCTTTAGAAGTATCTAGTGAAATTGCCACCAGAGGCAACTACATACGCAGAAATTAGAAACATTTATGCTTTTTGCATACCAACATTGTCTTGCCAAAAACCTATTAAAAATAGTGACCATTTTTGTTCAATTTTTACATATCTTTACTTTTTTCTTGTGTACCTTTAATAAAGCAATTTTAAGCCATCTCTTGTATAGCTTTACAGTTTAACAGGTTGTAAATACAATTTAATATTAATAACTAGAATGATAGCTATTAGCAACTTGTAAAATATCTTATCCTGTCAGGTTTAATCCAGTATTTCTAATGCACTAATACCTGTTTTCCCTCCCCCCTAAAAGAGTATTGTCAAGAAGAAATGAGATATTTCTTCATGTAGCTTTATTTTATACCCTTTTGCAATACATACTGTTCACATAGTCAGTGTAAAACCGAGAAAGTACCCCTCCCACTGTAGTACTGCAGTATTGTTTATTTGCTTTATGCTGTGAGAATAAAATAATTGTTTGGCTGTTTTTAATGATAGAATATATATTTTTCTGTTGCCTTTGCTGTCTGCTACTACTAGTAGTTATTTGTACCCTCCTATATAATTGATTTGAACTGTATGTATACTATAACCCATCTGTTGGCTATATTTGATGTGACTGAGGTTTTTTACTTTTATCAGTGACATATATGCACAATTGTGATATTTTATTGCAATTATGTTTCAATAACAATACTTTTTTTAGAAAAACTCAAGCTACTTGTTTGGCAATCAGTCTCATTTCTTATCTTATCTTTCCAACATTTCCTGTAACTATTCATCCAGTCTAGGAAGGTCTGATCTCACATTTCAGATTTTGTAAACAATAGTTAATTTTTTTTGCATTTTTCCTTTAACGATCTGTTAATACGCTTGCAATTTAATAGTAAAATGCACTTATATTTGTGATTTGCATAACTATGTATTTATACTACATAACTAAACATTATTTTACAATTAGCTTACATATTTTTTAACTTTTGATGTCAGTATTTTTTTTTTATTTATTTAACTTCTCTGCCATTCATTTTACAAAGACTGTTTGACTAATTCCATCCGTGATTTTATTTCTTTTTAAAATTCAGAACTTTAACTGGTGTGGTGTTACTATACAGTTATAAAAAAATTGTAAAAAACAAATAGATATTAGCTTAACGAATACATGTTTATTTTTATATTATTTATATTTGCTGTTGTCTGCCTGTTATTCTTGTGCATTGTATAAAAAGAAAATACATGCATGTCAGACTTGTGACTTTAAATCTTTATACAATCATGTCAGTGTTGTGACTTTAAATCTTTACTCTTATTAACAATTTTTATTTAATTTTTATACACTAGAATTGTTGTTTATCTTTTGATTATGCTATGTGAATGGCAGTCATATGCTCTACTTTACTGTAGTACTGATAAATATCTTGCTTTAATTGAATGGAAGTTTTAAACATTTGAGAATTATTTGTATTTTACCATTTTACCATGTATGCTTAACCATTTTCAAAACATAAACATATTATAAAATATATTTCTTTTGTACAGATCAGCTGTAGTTTCCTGCTCTTTCCCAATGTTCTCTTATGCTCAGCTAATTTATTTCCTTTATCTTGTAACTGCTGTTTAAGAGTTTCCTGTAATGTTGCTTGGTCTTTCTGACCTTCTTTATTAACCTAATCTGCTGAATTTAAAATTCCTATGCACTTTTGGAAAAATGTTTGTATAACTTGTCTAAACTTCCTGAACTCATTGTGTCTGTCTCTTAGAAGTTTATTACATTTTTTGTAACAAAATGTACTAGTGGTCCTGTCAGTAACTGAGTTGATTCCTGTTGCAACTTTGAGATTAACCTTTCACATGTGGTGACAGGACATAACAGTTTAACATCTGAATCACGCAATAAACATTTGTCATACTACACATGGTTTTCTTTGAGATACCAGTCAAATATTGTAATACATTTGCATAATGTCTTTCTATCAACCTGCCCTAATAAGGTTTTACATTTACAATATGCTGTGTATATCAACATTGCAATTTACTAAGGCTTGGTTTATTCCTGCACAAATTATGTCTAATAGCATCCATACTAAAAATGCGACACAGAAAAAAGTCTTACCAGTTAGCAAGAAAACAGGTGATCAGGCTGTTGTTGCTGATGGCTGGAAATTTTTCAGTCATTTGAAAACCTGGGGAAACACCACAGGCAGCAAACTGCTGTTAAAGTAGATATCCACCTTTTCTTGGAGAATATATGGCACTGCAATGTCCGTGGACTTCAGGCTCAATCTCGATTAAGACGTCTGAAAAAACTTTACTGCTGCAAGCTGCATAAACTGGAGTACATCTGTTTAGAAATTACACATATGTACAACTGTTAGTTACTGCAATTTGACTGAAGTGACCCTCTGCAGGTCATACCCTTCCCACTGTGTTTGAATGCAGGTAGGCTCGCCATTGAAAATTAATTTTTGTTACTGACGTTACTATGGTGCTGCTTACTGTGATGGATTTGAAGTCTTCTTAAGACACTCAGTCTTGCTGGCTGGATTCTGCTGAAATCAAAGTCTGGTTATAGTTGCATTTAGTCTTTGCATACATAAACTTGCAAAATATACATGATGAGAGAATATACTTTGCAGCATCAACTCAGAGAAGTAACAAATAACTTTTTATAATAAACCACATGGACTAATGTTGCCGCTTCAGGTACTGTTCTACTTTACTTCTCATATAGCACAGATGATGTGAGAGATATACCATTTACCTCGGGACAAATATGTCTCTACCAGTACTCCTAACATAACTGGATTTAATACAGACTTTATATATATTTTTAGTTAAGCACTCCCTCTTAGTTTTGGAAAGATACTGCCTTGATGATGCAAATGCTGAAACATCTGTTCTTGTGCAAATGCTGATAAGTGCAGAAAAGCATATTTTTAAGGAAATCCTTGTGGATAAACTTTCTTAGAAAAGCATATTTTTCAAGGAAATGCCTTGTGGATAAACACATGTCCTGTTGTCCATTCTTTAAAGAAAGCAGATTAGATTTTTTCTGCTATATCCTGTTTTTTTTTTTTTTTTACATTCTTGCCAAGTCTGTAAGAAGTCAGCTTTCTTGATTTGTGTGTAATACACTCATAAGAAATTCCTTATTTTTTTAAGCCACATTCATTTAGTATGGATGCTGATCACATATTACTAAACTCTGTTTCTGCATTTAAGCAAGCTTTATCTTATTCCTTATTCATGTTGCATATTTGTAGCAATGTTACTGTCAATCTTAAAACCTTGTTGAGCATAATCTTACAATAACTCTGTCAAAGTCCATTTTGGCATGAATGACATGAGATGTACCTCCCTGGACTATATGAAGAGAAATATGATCGAGCTCACTAAATATGTGTCCCAGGCAGGTATGTCCCTAGCCTTAAGCAGCATTCTACCATCACCCAGAATGATGCCTCAATACAAACAGAAAATGATTGACTTTAACAACTGGCATATTTTCTGGTGTCATTCTAAAGGGATTCAATACCTGACAGCCTAGGAGGACATGATCGACAGACCACGATGCTTTGCCAGAGATGGCCTACATCTGTCTCCCTTGGGCTTCAAACTTCTGGCAAAGGCTCTTGCCTCCCCCATAGTTCCTTTTTTAGGCAATGCCTTGAGGTCAAAACTACCAACATGAAAATTTCATCAAAATACAAATTAAAGGTCATGCTGCTAAACGCTAGGAGTCTGAACATGAAACTGCACTCATTGCAAGCATTCTTAACTGTGGAAGATGCTGACATTTGTGCAGTCACAGAAACCTGGTTCAAAGCTGTGGGGAGCACCCTAGCCATACCAGGTTACTCATCATATCATACATTCAGACCCCAAACCATGGTCAGCAAAGCAAAAGGAGGTGGGGTTTCAATATCTATTAAATACATCACACCTCCAGGCTGGTCAAAATGTATGTCATGCAGGAGACACTCCAGGTGCAGTTGACCATTGACAAGACCCCTATTCAAATCATAGCTAGCTGCAGGCCCCCAACTTTGACTCAAGATGCCCACTCTACATATCTGGACCTCTTCAAATCTGTCAAGATTCAACCCTTTACCCTGATCCTGGGTGACTTTAACATCCAGCCAAATATTGGAAGAACTACTTATGCCAAAACACAAATGCCCAGAGATTCCTTGATTTCATCATTGCAAAGGTCTTGGACCAGATGGTCGACAAACCAACAAGAGGTGATAATATTTTGGACTTGGTATTAACCAACATAAGTAACCACTGCAGCATAACTACAATGTCATCTTCCTGATAAGATCTGACTAGAAAGTGGTCACTTTCAAAGTCACCATCTGCCCCAACACCCCCCCCCCCAACCAGGGTCCAAACAAAAAAAATTCTCCAAAGCTGATTACATCCTCCTGAGGGAAGGTACAAACAGCTTACAGCCCTGCCCTACTCCATAAGAACTGGCACAAATGTCCAAACCTACACCAAAGTACTATACAAGCATCTATATAGCTACATGGAATCAGGAATACCAGACAGTAGAAAATCAACCTCCTCAAGGAAGAGTAAACATGTCTGGTGAACAACTGCAATAAATAAACTATAATAAAAGGAAAAGAATCACTGTCCAGGACCAAGAAAAAACAGATGCCTAATTGGAAGCAATCTCTCCTTAGCCTGAACAAGTAAATAAGAGCACTAGTGAAATCCTGCAAAGCAAACTTTGAGTCCAAACTGGCTGGCCTTCTTCATATATATCCACAATCTCAAAAAAAGCATTAAGATCTGCTCAGAAATGGTGGTCAAGAACACCACATACACAAATGCTGTAGATGTAGCCAACCTGCTGGCAGACAGGTTTGTTGAAAACTTCACCTCTCTGTTCCCCTCATCAGTAAATCAGGACATCCCCAGCACCTACCCCTTCCCCTTATCTCTAGGGAGCAAGTCATTACTGCCGTCTCATACGCAAAAAATACAACCTCCATGGGACCCGATAATATCCCAGGCTGCACCCTACATGAACTCAGGCAGGAGTTGCAGCACCATTAGGCACCCTATTCAACCAAAGCCTGAGTACTAGCATTGTCACAGCTGAGTGGAAGACAGCCACTATCATCCCGTTGCACAAAAGTGGAGCATCCACCAATCCAGGAAATTATAGACCCATCAGCCTAACTAGCCTAATTTGCAAGGCCATGGAACAGATTATCATGGACCTTATTAACAAGGACATTAGCAACCTCCAAACACTTGATCCCACATACTTTGATTTTGTCAAGGGGAGATCATGCCAGTTAAATTTGATTGTTTTCTTTTAGAGACTCACGGAAGCCATGGACGAGGGAAGACAGTACACACTGCCTACCATGACCTGGCCAAAGCCTTCAATACTATTCTCCACTCTGGTATGACAGAAAAACTCTCTCAACTAGGCATCAATCTGTGTGTTACCAGATGGGTAGCAAATTGGCTCACTGATATAACTAACCTAGTCAAGATAGGGGAAGCCACATCAAGCAGTAGACTGTAATGAGTAGTGTACCCCAGGGATTGGTCTTGGGGCCTCTGTTGTTTGAGATATACTTTTCTGAGGTGCAGGCCAAAACTAGTGGGCTATGGCTGACCAAGTTTGCAGATGACTGCAAGTTGGCTGCTGTCATCAATTCCCTTAGTGATGGGACATCCTCCAAGAGGGTCTCACTCAAACAAATGACTGGTGGCAAAAACATAGCCTCAAACTGAATGCCAAAAAATGCATCATTATCCTCTTTGGGGAGAGTGATGTCCCCACAAATTATCATGTTAATAACAAGGTCCTAACACATGCAACCTGACTTTTGATCACTATATTGCCTCCATTATACAGAAACCTTTCTACATGGCTCACCTCATTAGGAAGGGTATTTTATTCAGTTACAAGGAGGTCATAACATCTCTGTATTCTTCTCTTATAAGACCCATTATTGAGTAAAATACCTCTTTTTGCAAGTACGTCACTAAGCACATAGAGCAGCTGGAGAGACAACAGAGGTTCCTCACCAGGAAAATCCAGGGCCTCAAACATCTTCCCTACACAGATAGGCTAAAAAGCCCTGTCCCTCTACTCAGTCTCATGCAGACTCCTCAGAGGTGACTTTTGTCTGGCATAAAAAGCAATCTCAGACCCTGCCTTGATAGGACTGCTGCATATCCACAAGTCTAGCTCCACTCAAGTAACTCACACATGTGACCTCAACCTGGTTGATGACATCAATAGGACTTGTTGGTGGGACAGATTTGTTTCCCAGAGACTTCCCTTCTGTGGAATAGACCCCCTCTCCATGTCAAGCAGAGTATTTCATTATCCCTTTTTAAGCACAACCAGGATAACTGGATAGGGAACAGAAAATGTACCTCTGGGATTCCACCTGTGTCCTTATTGGACAGGAGCATTGGGTGCTGACTTGTCAGAACATGGGCTAAATTCTTGGCTAGGCTTGTAAAGGCCTCAGGGCCAATAGCCTAGTCACTTCCTATGATTCTATGATCCTATATATCAGACCTACATAAAATTTAAATTACAAAGAACAAATAATGAATTTATAATGGAATCTTTTGTTCAAAAGTAACATTTTAGATATGAGAATAATAATATTGATGAGTGTCAAAAACAAGGACATCTTCATTTTGGAAGAGCCACTCATGGAAATATCTACATCAAACTTGTTATTTTATTTTATTTTTTATGCAGTGAAGATTGGTTGTTGTTGTGTCTTTCGGCTTTTCCTGGTTAGGGGTCGCCACAGCGGAACGCCAGCCAGCTAATGATTGGCAGTAGATTTTTACGTGCCGAGTTGCCAGCTCTAACACACAACCTTCAATGAAGGTACACCCATTCACGCATGTCTCCACACAGAAGACACTCTAGCTGAGAATCGAACAGGACAGCGTCTTACTGTGAGGTGACAATGCTACCGCAGCACCACCACCACTGCAGATATAGTGAAGATTGGTAAATATAACACATATCAAATGCTAGATATATAATACACAAGATTAGCCTGACTGGAACCACATTTTTTGAATGGAGTGTATCACAATTTTGGAAATCATTTTAATTTTTCCATGGCTGTTTTGGTCAGACAATGTTAATCCTTCAAGTTGTGTGATATTGTACAATGCCTCAGTACTATCTGTTGTACATAAATATCAGTATCCTCATCTTTGGACTTTATCTATAACAATAAATCTATAAAAAAAATAGGAAAGGTGTACCACTCTCTCATTTTTTAGAAATTTTCAAATTAACTGGGGCAGTATACTATATAGAGGCTGAAACCATTATAGTGAGAAAGAAATTCACAACTAATAATTACAAATTCTGATATAAATTAGGAATGTAACTTATAAAACTGAAAAGTATTAATGCTACAGAACTAAAGTATTGCTGGAGAAATGTCTACTATATGATATATTTTGAATATTGTCTATATAACTACCTTTTACTTAGATAGATTTGTTTTTATAGCTCAGTTCAGTATAAAATACAAATGAACTATGATGAGACATAAAGCTAAATAATGGGTTTATATCATTGTATGAATTTACATTCATGAAATATACAAAAATAAATTATATTTTGTTTATGTAATATGGAGTCTCAACTTTTAAGCAAATAAATAAACCATGTCATGCACCAAGTCTACTACAGTTTCATGTTGTGAGTTATTACCAAGTAAGCATGTGGCTGGATTAAAACTGCCAATTTTAATAAGGTGATATATTCTATGTAGAGCTGTCAGACTCTTAAAAGCTGTTAATCTGATTGCGCATATTGAATAAGTTATGGTAAAAAGGTAATAAATAATAAATTTAAACACTACATTCTATTTGTATTGTCCAACTAGTGTGTACAGTCTGTTGTTAAGGGAGTGTGAACTTTATAAGATAGCACAATTTGACCCCCATATTTTTGACAAACCCAGAATTCTAATTGGAGTGGAACAAGTGGTAAATAAAAACTGCACTTCTTCAGTCACTTCTAACAGGAAACGTTTAAAGAAGAAGCTGTACGTCAGAAATCTTTGTTTTAAAGAACCACCGGCTTCCTACAGGATACTAAAGTATTATAAACTTCATTTGTTACATTTCAAAGTATCTTTATAGTTTGAATACATATAAAAAATATATTACTTTAAAGAAAAGTTTATTACCCTCTAAACCTATTTCTGCCAATAACCTGTGTTTTTGAAAATTAAATTTACTGATCATCTTTTATATTTTTCGTAATGACGTAAGATCTACCCCAATATAAAGGCAGGACTTTCATTAAATAAATGATGAGCTAATTAATTCCACTGTTTTCCTTTTATGAAGTTCTACCCTACTATATTCATTTTGCAATCTTTCTAATGCCCACCTTACACTGATTAAGATGTCATCTTATTTTCCTCCTGTTTACCAGAGTTCCATGAATGTAGATTATTTAATGTAAATTTGTGGTGCATATTCTGGATGTGTTATATTGTTTAAAAAGTATGGATATCTCTTTTCTCAGGCAAATAAATTCCATCTTTGAAATAAATAAATAACTTTCCAGCAGACAGTTCTATGAATACAGGATATCAGCGCTTAATAAAGAAAAATGTGTTTTATTATTTATCTAGTGAATGATATATCTGTACAATGTCTCTATTTTTAAGCTTTCTGTTACTATGTTAAATACTTAAACAGCCAAAGAAGTTCATAAACAAAGTCAAGGTCATGTAAATCAAGGAAAATTAATGATAACATGAAACTTCTCTTACAAATGATTTACACTACTTTATATTTATTTATCTGCCCATTGATCATCTATATTAAATATCACACATGTTTCTCTGTTGCATGTGCTTAAACATTTACATCATGAATAAATTCTTGTACTACCTCCATCTGAAACATAAGTTGTTTATTATTTGTTTTTGGCATGTTTGTATGATTGTTTTATAAAATGCTATACTGTTTTTGTCGTTCCGTATCAACAATTGCACTGTAATACTTTTAATTAGTACTTGTTCATGTTCATCCTTGAAAAAGAAAATAAAAAGATATTATATGAAAAAGGCAGTTTTGGTTTCAGAGATAAATTGATTTGAGCCACACATGGATTACATTACAGATAGATAATTTGCTGAGGATTCCCCTGCATACTTATACCTAGAGTATATTTGTCTGAAAGTGTCATTGGTGGAGCCCTGCTATAACATCTTATGTTGAGTTTATCTGTAATGTCTTTCTGCATGTACAAAGTGAAGGTATATCAAACAGGAATATTGTACATATTGAGGTTCTTTTATTCTGTACATATTAGGGCTAAAAAATGCAACTGTCAAGCAATATGTCATAAGATTACTATTCTTACAGATATATATATATATATATATATATATATATATATATATATATATATATATACATACATATGTGTATATATATATATATATATATATATATATATATATATATATGCAAATTAACTTAGAGAAATGACTATATTTATCAGGGTTTTGGTTTAGCTTCCTGTATCTGCTCAGCTTATTGATTGTATTATTTATTTATTTTGCTTTGAGTTTGCACAACTGGTAATATATATATATATATATATATATATATATATATATATATATATATATATATTATATGAACTATGTGTGGAGTTCACCAAACTGTAGAAATTGAATGACTATAATGTTTTTTTTTTCTGAAACTGTTACACTCCTTCTATGTAAGTAATCCTGATTTTCTTTTACAATAGGTGAAATGTACATAATGATTCCTTTATTTGCTTTGGAAAAGTATGGGGAATTTGCAGTAAAATAAGTCATTGGTAATGCAAGCTATGGTAGAATGCTTGATCTCTTTCTATTTTCTACAATTTTGATGCTCTGCTGTCCCTCGTGGGCTTTTAATGTTGAGATCATACTATGTGGCTTTCCATTAAGTCAGACTATATGTCAGTATCAACCTTCAAATACATCTTTGCAAAGACATTTTTCCCAAGCAGATCACAGTTAAGAGCATAATATCCTGCATACAGTAACTGTAAGAAAGACTGTTCTTATTCAGTGTTACATTTAATAAAGTGTTAGCAAGGATGTTTTATGTTTTCGTGAGGATTCATCTGCAGAGTATTGATAAATGTTCTAGATCTGACATATATTCTGGTTTACTAGTTCATTTGGGAGTGGGAGACATAAATGAAATGGCCAGGAAACACATAGCATTCCTTTTGCTGAAATGTTCACAGCTGAAGAGACTTTGTATTTATTGACAGTGTTAAAGCCACAGCCTTTGGATATTTCATCGGCAGCAAAAGGAAGGTTGACTTTTAAATGATTTAGTTAATAGGGGGAAGATGAGGTGGATTTTGACTTCCAAAAGTGAATGAGGCCAACTGCAAATCTAAAGAGTATGATTGAATTGCAGTAGCATTCTTATTTTCAGAGGCTATATTTTTCATACATCACCTAACCAATTCTCTTGAATAAAATAGTAGCATCCTTTGGTGCATCACTATTGCTGTGTGTCAGCCCATTTCTTGTCATCTTCTGGTTTTAAGCATTCAGAACTGAAAATCCTGTATCTATTTATCTAATTGGGCCCTTGGTTCCTTATCACTTGTGAAGTGCCCCGCTTTCTAATAAATAAGGTGAAGTATAGCCAAATGTACTCTGCTCTGTAGTTTGAAGATCATGATCCTTGAAATTCGTCTCCAAATGTTTCTAAATGGATGTTCATTGAGGGCAGATATAATACAGCCTAACAAAGCTCTATATATCTTCTTTGAATCAGCTAGACAAGACATGTTCAAGGTGTTCCAGTGACTTCTATTCTTTCAGACTGTTCTGTTCTGAAATGAGCAAATTAACCACCAATGTCAGATGATCCAAGGCATAGTTTTTGCAGACTATGTCCTTTTTTGTCAGTATCATTATCATTTGCTTCATGGTGGCCATTGAAATTGTAAATGTTTTGATGTCTTTCAGATCTAATTATAACATATCCTTGGTTTCTGCCATATCTCCCAAAGTATCTGGGATTGGAATAGATTATACCACTCAATCCAATGATCCTGTGAGACACAATGGTTTTCTTCCAGTAGCTTCCCTCAGGTAAGGACATTTGCTTAAAATACAGGGAGTAGTTTAGATGAGCATATTGTAAACTATATATTAATACTAATTGTTTATTGTTCTGATGAAGTTTAGCTTATGATGATATAAAATGTTTGCACCATTTACAAAGAATGTCCATTTAATTATTTATTTTTCTGCAGATAATGATTATGCAGTCAATTTCAAGGCACAAAACTGTATATTCAGTAGAAGATTGGTGAAAACTTGTTTCATAAGATCCCTCATTTTGCTGAAATGCAAATTATCAATTTCTGGTTGAATTTCTAAGATATTTGCATTAATACATGCTCTGTGATCTGTTGTCGTTGCATCATTTTAACAGCTAGCTTCTTCTCATATATGCAAAAGGACTCAAACTTTTTAGTTAAAATATTTTTATCTGATTCCTGACACTTTAAAATATTTCTCTTCTTCTGTCATAAAAAATATGTTTTGCCATATTTGAGTCCTTTGATCACATCGCTCTGGAAATCCCCTCACCCCCCACAAGGCACACACATCACCATATGTTATCCATGGTATAAAGTGCCAACTCTTTAATACTTCATATATTTCTAGCCGCACTTACCTGCCCTCACCTGCTATTGCCGCTTTATTGTTTTTACGCCATGGTATCTTATCTTCTGCAACTTCCTCATTCTCAGCATATGACATTTTAGCTGGCATTAGAACATTTCTTGCTGTGTTTTGCTTTGTTGCTCTGGTCATACAACCTGTGGAATAGTCGTTCGGTATTTTATTTCTGATTTCTCCTTGTAGATACCATGCTTTTCATTTGCATTTCTCTTCACTACCTGCTGCAAAGATGGCTTTTACACTGTCTGGTTTGATGCTTTTTGTGGCCATGAATAAACTACCACTTTTTCAGTGTTTTGTTTATTATGGTCTATTTTTCTTCTTTGATCTTGATGAGAAACAGTGGTTGACTGTTCTATGTAGTTTTGCTTTCATTTTCAGGATTTATAACTCTTTTCTTGCAGTATGCCTAATTCTTTACATTTGTATCTTATCTTTGAACTTCAGTAAATAAAGAAGAATAAGTTTCATAGAGATACAGGATAAAATCCAGGGCACTCTTTCTCCACATTACCACATAAGACAGGAACTATTGGTTGTATATGATAATTTATAAATTCAAAATACATCCACTGCAGGTTATGCCATTTCAGTTGGTGCAATTATTAGTTTAGAATCAGTCTTTGTATGAGGCTGCCTTCAATAAACTCTACATGGCTTGCCAAAACCACGAGTGCATCACGGAGTGACTCACACACAATAGACCGCCAATTTGTATTCAGTAAGTGGCTCTGCAGAATGTGTAAAGATGCACAGACATAGTAAAAACATTGTGGCATGCTAATCACAGCATAAGCAATTGAATTGTATGCCAATGTACCAATACAAATTTGTGGAGCTATTCAACAAGCTATAAAGCAATCATATACACTTAGTGTAGCCTTTTACCTTGAATCCAAAACCTATTGGAATACAACCATGGAAACTATTTGCTCTTCAGCATGTGTAAGTGCAACAGGCTCAAGTCTATGCTGCTGCTGCTGCTGATAGACCTTGGGCAAGTAGGAGAGTTTAGACCCTGTTTATCTTTTCATAGTCTACATGAGGTGCAAATAATAGAGCACTGCAGGGTGGATAGAGACACACTCCAGGAATTCTGCAACGTCTGTCATCCTCAACTAAAAGCAAGGGCAAAGCAAGGGGAACCAGTGCTTGTGGAGACCAAGGTATAAGTAGCACTCAGAATTTTAGTTACACAAACCTTCCGGATACCAACATGGGACATGCTGTGGGTGTTGCAAGCATCAGCATCCAGGATCCTACATCAATTCCTGAATGCTATGCAACAGTATGCCAGTAACTACATTCATTTTACCCATATCATCCAAAGGACAGAGCTACAACTATGCATGATTTCTACCCCATAGCACACTGCCCTGGTGCCATAGACTACATGCACATTGTGATCAAAGTACAACCCATGGGACAGGGAAGGGTCTATATAAACAGAAAGGACTTTGACTCCATTAACTGCCAGGTCATGTGTAATGCTAAGGGAATCATTCTAAATGTGTCTGCTGGCAACCTTGGCAGTTACTATGACTCCCATATCTTGCACAACTCTCACCTCTACCAGAAGTTTTCCAGGAGGATATTCCACAAGATCATTTACTGGGGGATGGAAGGTATGCACTCAAGCCATGGCTGATGATGCCCATCAGAAATGCATATACACCCATGGAGGAACGCTACAATGAAGCACAATCTCAAAACAGAAATATCATAGAACATGTGTTTGGGCTGCTGAAATCAAGGTCTTGGTGCCTGGATACATCGAGGGGGGGGGCTCTGCAGCACAATCAAAGTACTTGCTCAGAAATTATTACTGTCTGCATTATCCTACAGAATGTTATCATGAGAAAACAGCTGCAATAAGAACACCAAGCAGAAAGAGCACACATTCCTCCACCATTGCTAAGGTCACCACAGCCACATGCAGGTGAGGAGTCAGAGGGGGAACTACCAGATGCTGTTGGTGTAAGTACATGGAGGTGTGCACAATGTGCCCTTACCCAGTACAAGAGGCAATGACTATCACACATGCTGACCTCCTAAGGGGTACGACTTTCATCCCATGCACATACATACAGTAGAATTGATGCCAGGCAATGCTTACAACCTTTACTTACCCATGTAATGGCTGTGCACTGCTAACATCACACAGATTCAGCCCTGAAGTACAACAGTTGTAACTGCAGGACTATCAAGGTAAGTATTGAACCTGGAACATGAAAATAAATGCATAGGAACACAAATGAACGGCAGATACTTGAATACTGTTACTTGAAAATGTACCTAATTAGAATGTGGTAAGTTGTCCAGCAATGTCATCGTTATGTGAAGGACTTACTTATAGCAATAGATTTCTGCCATTTATCAGCTAATATGCCTCATGCATTTAAAATGCACAAAATAGAAAAAGCAGTCCAAAGTCTAATTATCATTACATTCTCATAAGTGGAATAATAAGCCTCATTGATGTATCACAGATTTCAAGGTAGTAAACAGTAAAAAGGCTGTAAGAAATCAATATGTTTCAAAATAGCATCAATAATACATACACTTAGCACTCAGGTAGCTATGTACCTTCTGCATCAGAAAAAATGCATATGTATTCCAAAGTAAAAAAAAATAAGGATATGGCACAGTTATCATCATTTATACAAGGTGGGGTTTGGGGGGATGCAGCAAGTCAAGGCTGAAACAAAAGTAGTGAGTGTGTGTGTGAGTAAGAAAGATAGGCAAAAATGTAGCTAATTATCAAATGGCCACTGAGATAGAATGACCTGCAAGCCTCATGATCACTTCATATGCCTGCTATGTGTGGGTATCTGTATGGGCATTCAATGTGAAATGTGTGTGTGAGTGTCTGCATGAACAATGCCAAGCTGTGTGCTAGCTCTCCATCCTGGCATGTCAGACAGGTGTGAGCCATGCGTGGTAGAGGTAACAGTTCATTGTCATCACCCCCGACCAAGAGATCTGGCTCTGCCAGGAGTTACATTGACACGTTCATGTCCATGATCAGATGTGCTGGTGCTACCTGGATGTGAGCGATGTTTGCTGGATAAGCTCTCCTCACAACTACAGCCAGGTCAATAACTGTATGGCCTATCACATCTGAGTGTGGATACCTCATTCACCGATGGAACAGTGGAAGTAGTGCCACTATGAGAGCAGGATTGGGCACTGTCTTGTTGGCTAGCAACAGATGATGTTGTGGACCTATGACCATGTGGATACTGTTCCCATTCCAGCATATGTTCCATCACAGACACTGCCTGTTCCATCATGTCATTCATCCAATCCATTGAATCAGCTACATGGTGGAGACAGTCATGCATGTCAGCCTATGCCAAATCTAGAACCCTGAGCATGTCCTTGGAGGCCCTAGTGGAATGTGCCTGTACCTCCGCGATGGTCCTAAATATATATGAGTGGCATGTAATAACACACCAGGATCAGGTGGAGTGTGGACAACAGGCCCCCTCCAAGCACCCCAACCAACCTTCCTTTGTGGCACCTCACCCACACTTTGGCTATGGACAGAATAAACCAGCCCTGAAGTCACAGTAACCATACTACTCTGATGAAGTGTCTCAGCCTCAACCTGTCTAATATCTGAGGGCTCGGTGGAATTGGTATGCGTAGGCATACTGACTGTGTCTGAAGGAAATACAAGGGAAGTGTTAATCACAACAACAGTGTCAAATTCAACATCTGCACCCCGCCAACTGTGCTGCCGTTTGGCCAGCATCATCATCAGACCCTACTGTTACACCAACATCAGTTAGTAGGAGTTCTACACTTCCACTGTCAGGATCACCTGTAATAATAGGCAACAAGGAAATTACTACTGTTCAGAATGTAAAACCATATATATGATAACAAAGTAACTTTGGTCATACAATTGCAGATGGTACAGCGGTACAGACACTTATTACACCCTCATCACACATACACATAATTATATATCTAAATAATTGTCAGTAATAAGCAAACAAACATTTGCTTACCATGTGCAGATGTCTCCACACTTTGCAGGGAGGATGGTCCTGGAAGAAATGATGCAAGGAAATGATTACAATTAAGCATCACAATGGAAATTACCCAGGGTGACAGTGGGTCCTGGAACAAAAGAAGCAAGGAAAGGATTACAATTAAGCATCACAATGGAAATAACACAGGGAGACAGTGAATACACAATTGCATATATACCCTGTAAGAAATAGCTGAAACTGAATCTTGGCTGAGATGTCCATCCACCCCCTTGTGTACTGAGTAACTCTCGTGTATAACTCTAATTAATTATCAATAGGTACAGATACAAAAAGAAATTCACAGAAAGTACTATTCAATTTATATATTTTACCCTACAAGCAAATATAAAACCTGCAATATGTAAGCTTACCTGGAAGCTACCATGGGACACAACTGACCTCCCAGCCACATCAGTACCAACATCAAGCAGATGGTGGGCAGTTTCCACTGAGCTCTCTGGCTCTCTGACAGTGGACAGAAACTCCTCATTTGGTGTCAGTGGGGGCTCAGTAGCAGGAACACCCCATGTAGCATGCTGTTCTCTGGCAACTGCAGCTACTTTGCTCAGATCAAATTAGTGGCCCAATTCTGCACCTGTTCATAATTTCTTCTAAAACTTCCTACTGTGTTGACATCATTGATTAATTGGCTCCCAATATATTTACTGGCAGCCACATCCCAACATCCTCTCTCAAGCAGAAAGGCTCCATGGAGCCTCTGATCTTGTATTATCACGTCATTATCTGTGTCACTGTAAGGGGCTATCAGTGGATTTGTAGGCTTGGGTGCCATAATCCTATGTGATATAAAACATAGAAGGCTAAAACAGATAAATACCAAATAACTAATGTATTACTTAGAAAAAAATAATCAGTTTATGTTCCCTTTTGTCAACATTAACCACTTGAAACACACTTTTCATTTAGTACAACTGAAGGTTAGATGGTTGTCTCATCTCCCCCTCACAAGCAAACAAAGGTTTGTACAAATCAAGGAACATCACATAAGTAATGTATTAATATGTTAAAAACAATTATCTGTATTTTGAAGGCCAATTCTTTAGGCAAATTTCCGGGGTAGCTGTGGGAGCACTCATGTTTGCTAATTACATCATGGCAGAATGGGAGGAGCTGTACATTTTCAATGGCCCATATGTTGGCAATTGGGTGATGGATATCAGGTTCTTAGATGACATATTCCTATTATGGAAAGAATCACAAGCTAAATTGGAAGAATTAATAGTTTTATTAAATTGTGAATTTTCTGGACCTGTGGCCATTGTGGTATTGTTTATTTTCTAGTTTTGGTGTGTTGCATTTTTAAATTGGAAGAATTCCTGATGTACATTAACAATACAGTTGAGTTTTTAACTTTCTCCCACACATACAATTGTGACCATATAGTGTTTTAGACGTACAAATCAGTAAAGATTTAATAATCAAAATTGTGTCTAACATTTTCTGAAAACCCACCTTTTCTAATTCTTACCTCCATTTATCTAGTGAGCACCCCTAGCATCAGAAAAAGGCCATCGTCAAAGGTCAGTTTGTTCGATTGGCCAGAATAGTATCAGACTATTCACAATTTTTAGTGAAGTGTGATACTGTAACTAACATGTTTCTTGCTAGGGTTTACCCTAGAGAGTTTATTTCCAATATCAAAATGGAGGTGGCCATTAAAAGGCAGAAGGGTACTCATTCACCCATATTAAATGGGACAAATGGGATGACATATATTGTTCCTAAAAGATCTGGTTGGAGTAATCAAGTTTTCTTTTCTACCTTTTGGTTAGACACACCTAACATCATTAATATTATTTTTAAATAATGGTGGATTTTTTTCTAGTGATTTGGATAATTTTCAAAAGTTAGGATCTAAGCCCAAGATTAGTTATAAAAAGGGTACTACCCTTAAACAGTTACTTGAAAGGGGAACTCAGGTTCCATCTGAGAAAAATAAGATAGGATCCTACAAGTGTGGTGCTTCAAGACAGTGCAAGCACATTATAGGAAGTGATTATATTACTGTCTGTAACAAGAAATTCAAGGCTAGGGATTATTACAACTGTAATTCAAGCAATGTTATATACGTGGCCCTATGTAATCAATGTTCAAGTTTTTATGTGGGGAAAGACCTCAAGAAAATTGATGGTGCATATGTATGAACATTTTTTTGACATTAGAAATAAGAAATTCACCACTGGATTGTATAGACACATTTCTTTAGATCAGAATCATGATTTACATTTTTTTGTTATGGATTCCATAGAAATTGATTTGCAAAGGAAAATTACTGAATCACATTTGAATTTTAAAGAGGTGCTATGGCAGATCAAGCTGAATGCAACAGTGCCTCCGGGGCTAAATGACAATTGTTCTTTAGCCCCTATTTTAAAACTTAGACTCTATGAAATTTAAACAGCTGTATAAATGTGCAGTTATTTTAATTGTATCTAACTACTAGGTTTTAAACAGTTAATTGAATATCAATGTATTTTTGTGTTAACTGTTTAATTTGAATAATTGGTTCAGTCAAGTGATTTATGATGTGTATAAATAGAAAGTATGGGAGGGGTCAAGTATGTTCTGAAGAAGTTCTGATTTTCTTGAACAAAAGCACTTAACTCAGTTCATTTTGGAATAAAGTGGAATTGTTTGGCTTCCTTACCTTTCATGTTTGCTTGCTTCTGTTTTATTGGTTTGTGCAACTATCTTCTGGTTAATGTATTATTATATCTCCAACAGAAATATCAGGATGCATACACATTTTCAATAGAAAAGCATTTGAAACACACTTTTCTTCTTGGAACACAGAATAGTAGGTGGCTTCCCCACCCTCAAAATACCAAACAAATGAAGATTTGTACAAATCAAGGTATACTATAGAAGTAAATGTATATATTATTTCCACTCAATTACAAGGCTGTTTATGCATTCACAACAGAAAAATCAGTTTATAAATGCCAGTATTTTCTCAGTGTGACCACCACTCCTGTGGAGGTGGCCCTGGGCCACCTCAGAAGCATAACACCAGTGTCAGTGCCACATACATTAGATTTCTCTTCAATAACATAGAATATTATGAAATCAAATTTTAAAAATAATAGCTGTGCTGAAAGTGTAACCTGTCTATCTCTGAAAAGCAAATGCCTGCCAAAAATGCCTGTGCTAACAGTAAATTATAAGAAGTGCATACAGATAAAACTTCTATTTTCTCCTCGATATATAAATAACATTTGTAACATTTTACGAATTTATTAGAATGTACTTAAATAATACAAGCATACCTTAGTCTCCTCACCTTCAAGCTCCTAGCTACATGGTTACCTTTTTATAGTGTAGATTCAGGCCTCTGAACACAGTGAAGATGTAAATGAGGCGTGAACTCATTAGACTTGCTGAATACCAAACATTTGACTTTGTGTATCAGATGTAAACATAGTGCAGGCTCTAAACCAATGTTTGTTGCTAATGACTTGCAACTGTGAATGATTAATGTAAGAGAGAAGGAAAACGCAACAACAATTCAGACAGTCTTCAGTTGTATCAGTGAAGATGTACTTTCAAAGTGTAGAAATATCTTCAGAGGGTTATTATATGAAACATAACACCACACATTTATCCTTTATTATTAATAACAGCAAAACTCTCATGCCTTTGCTGAAACTGTTGTTCACTGTCATGTATTTCACTGTCACATATTTTTATCATACAATTAAAGGAAAATGATTATAGACTGCATGTCTAAGACTACAACAGAGATAAGGGAAGAATTAACACAATAGTAAGATAATACAGATCTGCAAACATATTCATAAATGGTGGTGTGATCATTCATTTCACTATTATGTAAGCTAGACATGTGCAACCAACTGAGGATGTCCAAGTGTGTGTCTTGCTAATATTGTAGAGAAAATGTAAATTACTTGTATGCACATGATTTGGTTGCTGTTGCAAAGTTGTGTCTGTGGCAAAGAGAGCGAACACACACTCAAACTGTGTAATGTATTTTCATTACTCTGATAGTTCATATCCAGAGCTCTGTATTTGTTTAACATATGTTTAACTTTATTTAATTTTTTTGGTCTTTTTGTATTATTTACATACAGTACTGTCCAGAGTGCTGATGGCCATACATTGCCGCTTAGCCTGTTTCTGCAAAGGAAGGCAAACCAATTGAAATGTTACTATCTTCAAATTTAAGCAGAGAACCATAACTGCTTATCACTTAACTCTGTGCAAATGGGGAAAACAATAGCAACAGTTCTTAATGTCATAAGAGTTATGACTCATTTTCAATATAAACTACAATATGAACAATAGCATGTGTCAGCTATTTCTCCCATCGCATATATTCACTACTGTTTGTCAAGGTCAAGTTGTATTCATAAAATGTGAATCTTGCATGTGCAAACACTTTGTCATCATTCACACAAATCAGTTTCTCGGCAATGCTCTATGTAAACAGGTGTTTGTTCTGTATTGCTTTGGCTATTGCCCAGTTATCCTTCATCCCATCAAAAGGCATTATTAAACACAGCAGAAGGGAAGGGACTTGTTATTCACTAAAGGCATACTGTACTTACCCAAACTCATGTGTGCTCTGCAACAATGCACTTGCAAATGATATCTCAGTAATAGATCTAATGTCAACTGCACTACAAAAAAAGGAGAACAACTGCATTGCTACATTTGATATGGCCTCATACTGACACTAGCCCTTGGTCATCTCTGATCCAAGCATGTTGATATTGTCTGAAATATATTACTGTGGAAATATACATCAAGAGTTGCATTCCTGCTGTTTTCAAAGTGTGTGTGTGTGTGTGTGTGTGTGTGTGTGTGTGTGTGTGTGTGTGTGTGTGTATGTGTGTGAGACGCTGAGTATGTTATGCACACAACATATTGAGAAATAAGTACATGTATGTTTCAATTCATAACAGCTTATTTTATATAGGTTAACATGATGACTTAAAGAATTTTGGAACATTGGAAGCACAAAAACAAATCTGGAGTCCAGAATTTGCACACAAGTCTCATAACAGTGTATGTTATCTGCAACATTATGATGCTGTCATCCTCTATAAAGACGAGTGTAACAATTAAAAATCACACTTCTGTGATGGCTTGAATATTAAGTACTATGTTCTGAAGTTGGATTAACTAGTTAAGTAGGATTTCAAATTGCTCAACAGTCAACTTGTGTGTGCACTGTATTTATAACTGTGTGCATGTGCATAGTCAGAAGAGCATGAGTGTGTGTCTTAATGACATTTCTTAAGCTTCATTGAGAACAATGTTTTACAGTCATACATTACTACACAGCAATTTTATACAGCCCTCCCAACATCTTCTTCCCAACATAACACAGATGACATCTGCTATAAAGTGTTCTCTGACAATATGAAAGTCAGACTTGGGCCATGGCACTAGAATTAACTATTGTCTTCTCTAGCTTGTGTAACTAGATAGTTAGGGGTTCTAATCTCTCTGCAGTCAACTTGTGAGTGTGTGTTCAGTAAGCCCTCCTTCAGGAGACCATTTTAGAGTAGCGTGTGAGACACTCCTACTAACATCTTCTCACCAGACACTGATGATATCGTATGCTACAAAGTTGTCTTTGACAATATGAAACTGAGATTTGTGCCATACTGCTAGCATTAAGTACTGTGTTCTATGTCTTGTGTAGCTAGGTAAGTAGGGGTTCTAATCTCATTGCAGTCAACTTGCATATGTTCAGTTAGCTCTTCTTCAGGAGACCATTTCAGAGCAGCATGTGAGACACTACTACTAATATATTCTCAGCAGATGCTGATGATGTGCCCTGGCATTAGCTGTTCTTTAGCTTGTGTAGATAGCAATTAGGAGTTTTAATCTCACTACATACAACTTGTGTGTATCAGTCAGGAGAAGACTTTAAAATGGCATGTGAGACCACAGCTGACAACTTTCTTTGCCACTTCTTATTCTCAGCATACAATGATAATGTGATCTCCTCTAATGTTCAGTCTGATTGTATTGCACTTAGATGTCTGTATAGGCATGGACATTAACTACTGTGTTCTTTAGCTTCTGTAGCTAGATAGTTTGTTGTTCTAATCTCATCAAAGACGACTTGTGTGTGTGTTCATTCAGATATGAATGTGGAGAAACTTTTACACCAAGAAGTGACACCACATCTCTGTCACACACGCCTCTCAACATCTTCTTCTCAGCATGAAATGATGCTGTCATAAAGTGCACTGTGAAAATGTAAAGTTAGACATCTGTGGTTGTGCTAGCATTGCGTTGTATAAAATCAAGTTTATATAAATACATAGGCCTACTGTTCAAATCTGACCTTGTCCAACTGCTGTATGTGTGGTTAGTGGTATATTATGGCCAGTATATGATATTTTGAACCTTTAACATAGCCCCGTGAATCCAACATCCCCTTTTTCCCTCTGCCAACATAACATCCTTTCTGCAGAACACTGGAGGATGTCATCATCTCTAAGATGCATACACACATTTTGAAGTATAGCCCTTCTGTGACCCTCTTAAATCCATTTGCAGACCAGTGGATGTGTGATTGCTAATTTTGTCAAGGGGTGGTGCACTTGTCACATATGGAAAGAGGCAGTATGTAATACAATGAAGCACATACACACATATATATGCACATACCTATACTTTCTTACATCATATAGGTATATTTATTTTAGTTTAAAGGCTAGAATAATGACTTGCAGTATGGCATATTTGTGCATGTGTATTATTACCATCATAAAATGCATGGCATGTCTTACTGTGTTGAGCCCTTAAATACAGAGATCATTGACAACATTGATTGCAATTGCATGGATTTGATTCTTGCACATGTGGCTTGTGACTTGTGTGTCACGAAAATCTCTCAAATGGCCAGGATTGCACCTGAATTCAACTCCAGGTTTAACACTTTCCCATGTAACCCCTCCAAAGATGTCTTTTTGGAAAGGGGATGGTGAATTCCTCTTATAGGATACTGGTAGTCATTAGAGTTGTACATGTCTGCTCCTGCAGAACATGTATAATAATGTGAACTCATATATTCTGTCAATATTACACATTAATATTGTTAATATTTTATAATAGTTCCTGATTGTGCCTGCTTCTGTCAGCAGTTTTTTGTGAGTCTGCTGCTATGTCTCCCTGATTGGGTGTGAGGTATGCTGACATTCCAGTCATGTTCAAACAAGTCATCTTGCAGATCTGCACAACATGCACATACCTCAGTTGTATATATCACCTTTGCTAAATGTAGTATCCAGTGAGCATGTCAATGATGATTATATCACAACCATTCATCTCCATTGGCATGCAACCTTGTGTGACACTCACATAAAGATTCATAGATGCATAGACTGTTACTAGGCTATTGACCCAGGGGTGGGGTGGAGTGGAGGGGTCTTTCTAAGCCTAGCCAAGTTTTCCTGAAAGAATAATGATGTCCTGTATCTAAATATGGCATTGATATCCAGCCATTTATAAGCTACCTCTGTCCATAAAGGACATAGGTGCTAAGCCTGGTGTGAATTTCCTGTTCCTCATCCACTGGTATAGGTTGCACTTAAACTAGTTAATCAATGAACACAGCTTCACATGGATGGGAAGCTTGTTCCATAGGAGGGGCAGTCTTTGGGACACATATCTGATTCTCCAGTACATTCTGTTAAAGTCACAGACAAAATTCAGGTCCCTAGACCTTGTATTTCTGGTATTCGTTGACTTACAAATATGTAGGAGATTCATAAGCGTGGGGCCTGCAGATGCCTTGTAAGCAAGACATAGATCACCCCTCAGCAATCTATAGGAGAATTAGTAGAGGAAAAGAGCTTTAAGGCACTCTGCATAAGAAAGGTTTGTTACACCCTGTATTCCTTTTTGTACTGAACCTCTGAAGTTACTCTAGTTGCTGCATATGCCTGGTCAGGCACATACCAAAGGGAGAATTGTACTCTATGATTAGTTTGATAAGGGCAGAGTACAGTGGGATAATGACCTCTTTGGACCTAGATGTCATGCCCTTAATTATAAATTGCACAACATGAAAGGATTTCCTCACCACTGTGGCCACATGGTGGTCGAAGGTAAGGCTACTATCTAGGTGCACGCATCATCTGTGATGATATACATATAACTTGGACAGAAGGTGTAAACAGCAGTACATATTGTGCTATCTATATATGTGCTCAATGTTATGCTATTGACTTGTTTTGGAAGTGTACATACATTGACATATCCTATCTGGGGTACATTGCTATATTTTAGATGCCCTCTTCCTCTTTCTTCATTCCTGTCATTCCTGACTGGGCCCATTTTAATCAGCAGTATTTAAGTTTCATTGCATTTGCCCTTACTGTTCACCCCAACATCTATTATTTCAATCTGAAGATACTTATTATAGTGTACATTACAATGAGTACACTTCTCTATTATGTGCTAATTTTGCAGTTATTGCAGTATTTTCATCCCAGTCATCATTATAGCTGTCCACTCAATCTCGAAGAGCTGGTTTGCCCATAGGTAAACTTGTATGGATGTTCTTTCTGAATTCATGTTGCTATGGATGGTTTCTGGCCACAAAAAAATACTTCTAATCCTGTAAGCGCAAGAAGAAGCATTAATCTGTGATTTGCACTGCTGCTTATCATGCTAACACATAAACTCCTTGTAGGCTTCGGGTGTAGCCTACAAAGAGTTCATTGAATCCCCGGGTATGTGTATATTTTATGTGTCAAATTCCACTTTACATTTTTGGTTTGTACCATTTATATTTCATTTTCCCTTTAATTTACCAGCTTTGAGTTGGATGTGCTTCCCTTTTGTAAGTTTTCTATATTCTAAAGAACATATTGCCTCTAAGAGTCTTGTCTTCTGTAAATCATTATCATAATTATGTCATAAGAACATGCCCATTCATAAAGTAGATCACTGACTTTTAGCCTGTCACTTCATTTTAACGTCAAAAATTTATCACCGGAATAATTTTGTTTCATATATTACACATCTGGGAATTAAATTCAGAATCTTTTGATACAGTATGTGGCAACTGTTTCTACAAAAATTATTTCATTAGCCATCTACTACTTAATTTCCCTGCTGGCACTGATTTAATGCTGCAAATTAAATCTGGTGATTCTAACCTAATCCTATGTTATTGGTAGTACTGATTTTAATGTTTTAGTAGCACCACTTCTAGACTGTCTGACGCAGTGTTGCTCTCCTTTACATGCAGACTATAGCTAGTAGCTCTTCTTAACCAGCAAGCAGTAATTCCTCCCCTAGAAACAAATTTACTAAACTGAGTCTGTTGCATTCTTCCTTTTTGTACCAAGTGTCAGTATCCTTTGTTATACATCTTCCATTAGTCCCACAGTACACGTGTACTTCTACAAATCCTGCCCTTTGCTCAGTTTCTTAATGAACTTTCACCTGTTACTGGTGTTTTGGTTGTCTGACTCACTTTTCTGCTCTGTTTTTATTCAGATTTACTTCCTTGTGTTTGTTTCATAGGTATCCATACCTAATCCCTTGACAGTATTATAAGCTTGGTATTATTCATTAATATTTTAACATGTAACCAGTGTCAATGTTTCTAAATGCCATTTTCAGGAATGTACGTTATTTACATGTAGGTTGATTTTAACTACATATTTACTTTCCTTTTTGTAAAAGTGTAACTAATGAGGGCATCAGTTGTTCTCATATGATACACAGCTTCCCTTCATAACTTCCAGTAATTTCTATTACAAGCCTGTTGCATAGATATCACTAAACAGCTTCATACAAAACCTGCTGATCTCCTCACTGTATACCTGTACTGTAGCAGGAACAAATGTTAAAGGTAGTATATAAAACAGATAAAAGGTGCTAAAAGCTGGTTGTCACTTAAGAGGCCCATTCCTTATAATGCTTGACTTATTTTGTCTTTTTATTACCAATTTATTTCCCAAAGTGCTTTGTTTGGGGATCATTTCTGTATGCTGTCTTAGTTTTAACTATGCATTCTTCAGCTTAACAGGGTTTAGAAGTTAATTTTTTATGTGTGTGTGTGTGTGTGTGTGTGTGTGTGTGTGTGTGTGTGTGTGTGTGTGTGTGTGTGTGTGTGTGTGTCTTCAGAAGAAAGAATGCCATAAGTACAGGGGAAAGCCAAAGGATGATATCAGTAATGGAGATAGTAGTAGTTGTAAGAGTAAACAAGAGTGAGAGATGAAGAAGGAAATAAAGGTGGGGGAGGTGGTAGAATAAGAAAAGGCAGGTGATATGATATGCCATAGTATGTAATAAATAGAAAGATGGGGAGTTAATTTATGCAAAGTAAGACATTATAGTCTGAGTAAAGAAAGGAGAAAAATAAAGCAGGCTAAAAATAGATGACTGACTAATGACAAAATCAACTGAAAAATAGTAGACAGGAGGCTAAACAAGGAAAGGAAGAAATAATATAGGCAAGTGTTATTTCATAAGTCCAGTCACTGTTGGGATAAGTAACTACTTCAGGCTGAGTGGTTGATTAGAACAGGATTATTAGAGGAACTTTATTCCTATTTTGTCACACAGTAAGTGAAGCAACAGTCCCAAAGCTGATTATTAATTATTTATGGAAAGCTGGCATGCATGTAAAGCAGAGTGCAAACAGAAGTAGTGTCAATGCATATAACTAGATAATACTGTGTACTTATGGCAATACAATAATGTATGGCCCGTTATAAGTTGTGTATGTTTCAGTACAGTGAGGCAGTTCAAAACCTTTCAAAATGCAGAAGGCTTTGCAGCAGTGAAATCTAAAGGCATTATTCATAGTCATCTATGCAACTATGTTAAGGTTTATGGGGAACGTGTGTGAATGAGCACAGCTGAGCTGCCATTTACAGCAATGCATGATGACCTCAAATGTACTTATGCAAATGTTCAAATAATGAGATGGAAATGAGGAATGTTGTCAGTCTCCATATGCTAATGAAGTGTATTTTACATAATTTGTGATTCATAGTCATTTTCTTCTGCTTTTCCACACTGGTTGCAAATGCACTTTATAAAGAGAAGCATCGCCAAACCTATCAGAGTTGCAATCAGTGAAAATGCTGTCACTTGCGGTGAGCTTTGCAATTTCTAGGTCTGAGTTACTTGTCTTGGCCAGGCAAAACAGACAATAATATATGCAACGTATTCTTCATTACAACTTTGATAATCAGGAAATCCTTGATAGGTTTAGAGTGGATAGGGATATTATAAGCATCTCAGTGGGCATGTTTGAACCCATAGGTGTACTGGAGGAATGCATGAACTTCCTATTCTGTGGACACCAAAGTATGTATACCCCTTACTACACTTGCTATTGAGACCTTCCAGAGACAGATTGGGGACATGTTGTGGATCTTACAGGCTATTGCCTTAAGGGTACTGAAGCAGTTCCTGGATGTACTTTTGACACTTTTGGATCAGTACATCTATTTCCCAGTGTCTCTACAGACTACGTACCCATAGAGAGGCACACAGCAACAGTTATCCCACTCCACAAAGGTTGAGCCACAACGGGCCCTGGGAGGGTCTGCAAGGCTATGGAGTACATCATCATGGAACTCATTAATAGAGACATTGGGAACCACCAAACATTGGACCCTACCCAGTTTGGCTTTGTTAAGGGCAGATCATGCCTCCTAAACCTGGTGGACTTCTTTGAGACAGTTGCCAAGGCTTTAGATGAGGGAAAGGAGGTCCACACAGCCTACCTAGACCTCGCAAAGGCTTTTGACACCATTCTCTATTCTGGTATTATAGACAAGCTCACTAGCCTGAACATAAACCCCTACAATCATGAGATGGGTTGCCAATTGGCTCATGGGTAGAACCCACACGGTGAGAGTTGCATGCTCTAGGTCCGACTCTAAACCGGTTACAAGTGGCATCCCCCAGGGCTCAGTCCTTGTACCCCTACTGTTTGGCATATACTTCTCAGAGATACAGGCAAGCACAGGAGGACTATGGCTGACCAAGTTCACAGATGACTGCAAACTCTGGCCATAATTTACTCTCTGGCTGATATAGACATCCTCCAGAAGGGTCTCACTGAGATGGATACCTGGTGTCAAAATCATGGCCTCAAACTAAATGCCAAAAAGTGCATAGTTATCCCCTTTGGAAAAAACAAAGTACCTGCGAACTACCACATACGTGGTAGTCCTCTAAATACACAAAATGAAATAAGGGATCTGGGGACCCAAGTAGAGAGTAGATAGTACCTTTGATAACCCAAGTAGATTGTAATCTCACCTTTGATAATCATATTGTCAAGGTGCTTAGAAAATCCTTCTATGTGGCCCACCTAATCACAAAAGGATTTGCATCTAGAACAAAAGAGGTTATTGTGCCCCTCTACTCATCACTCATCAGACCCATCATAGAGTACAACACCCCATTTGGGATGTACCTTACAAGACAACTGCAACACCTGGAAAGACCACAGAAGTACCTCACCAAGAGGATTACTGACCTCAAACAGATGCCCTATGCAGCCCGACTGAAGAAATTCCAGCTGTACTCGGTTGCATACCACCTACTCAGGTGATCTCTGCCTGACATACAAGGCCATGTCCAACCTAGAAATGATGGACATGCTCCACCTAAAAAACAAATCCTCAAGAGCCACACACTCTAGGGATGTAAACCGCACCATAATGATAAATAGGACTTGCTGGAGGGATAGATTCCTGTCCCAGAGACTCCCCATGCTTTGGAACAGGATTCCAATCTACATTAGGCAGAGCCCCTCACTAACACTCATCTTTACCCTGGGGATCACTGCAGTGGTTCTGCTGGACAGAGGCACAGGGAACTAATGGCTGTGCTGGACAGAGGCACAGGGAACTAATCTAAGGGGGTGGTGAAAGCCAACACATTCTGGCTAGGCTTACATATGTCCTCGGGCAGATAGCCTAGTACTTATCTATGAACCTATGAACCTCAGAAATAAGCCAGGACTATGCATGCCTTTTATAAGCTGGAACATTTCACTTAGGTACTCAGTGAAAATGATTGCATTCATGTAGCAACTAGGGCACCTCCTGAATCACAGGGTGGGCACTACCATTCCATCAAGTGCTAGGTAGTGTGTAATGATTGGGGGGTGTCTCACAGACATCTCTGCCCAGCATCCTGGCAGACATATGATTCCCATATATGGTACACTAGATCATTCTACAAACTCATCCTGCACGTTAGGATCCTCAGTGGTCATCTTGTTGGCAAGTGATTTTTTTTCTTTTTATGTTATTTAAGTAGATATTTATGTTAGACTGTATTGTTGTATAGTGATGCTTATTTCCTGTCATTATTTGTGCAGTGAGGAGGATGTAGTGGCAGCAGTCAAGTTTACATGTCTGGATGCTTATTTTAATGTGCCATTACCTTATGATATATTTTGCCTGAAAATGTTTGTTCATTACATCTTTGATGCTTGAGGTGACTGCCACCGTAAGGAGTAGTAATCCATGTAGTAGTGTTTTTTTTTTGTCCAGTGTTTATGTTTCTAATAGCTTTACATGAATGATGTGTACTTATACACAATCCCCACCAACCCTGTTTCTAACCAGAAAGCTCTGTCAATGAATGTAATTCACAATATGGTGTAACTAATAGCTTTACAGGGATGAAGTGAACATACACACACACACACACACACACACATATATATATATATATATATATATATATAGATATATATATATATATATATATATATATATATATATAGATCTAGGACTTATGCATTAATAATCACCGAACATATATTAACAAAAGCACGTTCACCAAAAAAGTGCTTTCATTAATATATGTTAAAAAAAAAAGAACAGAATCTACGTTTATGCAGTGGGCTAAGCCCCCCTGCACCCCCCACCCCCCCTACTTAAATATTCTCACTCTGAGAATGCAGTACAGTGAGGAAAAGGGAATATTCCCTTATTCACACCATTGTGCGGTCTCGCAAACAGGCATACTTACGCAAAAGTGCTTCTTCGGTGAAATGCACTTTCGCGCAAGTATGCCAAACCGAAATTAGTTTCGGTGATTTTGTCTTCATATATATATATATATATATATATATATATATATATATATATATATATATATATATATATATATATATATATATATATATATATACAACCCTTCCCATATTCCATTCCATCTAAGCAGGAAGCTCTGTCAGTGAATGTGTAATTCACAGTACTTCCAGGTCAAATGAGTCATACACATCTCCCATTGACTGGCCTGTTGATGGTGCAACTGATTTGTAGGATGGGCTACCACGAGAACTGTAAGGTAAGTAAATCCAATGTTGTGACATATTTGATGAAGATGATCCTGCTGTCACTGACCTGATACTGCTGTGCGACCATGATTGCGACCTGGGACATGAGGTTCTGCTAGGTGTAGATGATCATTGATATGACCTGTGTGAAACATGTTATGATTGCTTCCTGTGACTATTAACATTACTGAATTGAGAAACACTGTTAATATTATGTGATCTCCCTCCCCGCACATGTCCGGATAATACCACATCCCCTGTCCCTCATAAGACTTAGTCCAGCTTGACTCTGGTATGTCCTAACTAATGTACAAATGGAGGTGGCAACTGATGCTTGGTGTACCACCATACTATGCATCAGCCATCATCAACATCATCATCATCGGCCCCCTTTTTTTTCCTATTTTCTGCATGGAATTGGGGTATAGTGTTAAATGTTTCCGTAGCTCTTTATTAAGTGCCAGACTTCCGCCTTCTTCAACACTCATGCCTGACTGTCACAGATCATCTTTCACACAATCCACCCACCTCTTAGTTGGATGTCCTTGTTTCCTCTTAGCTTCTTTCCTGTCTGTCCCAAATCTTCTTCACCAGATTGTCTTCTGTTTTTTTTGCAAGTTTCTGAACTACTGTAATCTGTTCTCTTTGATCATATCTGCATTGGAGCTACTTTGGCTTCTGCTGTTATGTCCTCATTTCTTCATCTGCCCGACAGTGTGCATGCTTCCACCATTCTCAGGCACTTCACTTGCATCACCTCTAGCTTCTCCATCTCCTTTGCCTTTGCTGCCCAGATTTCTGTACCGTACAGTAGTAATGGTCACACTACTGCATTGTACACCTTACTTTTCAGCTTCTTTGGCATTCTTCTGTTATAGACTACACTTGAGACTTTATGCCAGTTGGCTGCAGCCCCTCTGATTCCATCTTTGACCTCTTCATTCAGACTTCCCTTCTCCTCAACCACCCCTCCCAGATACTTGAAGCTATTTACCTGTTCCACTATCTCCCCTTCTATTTCAATTCACAGCTTCTTCTGATTTCCCCATTTTGCAGCCATTACCACTCTCTTATCTGTGTTTAATTTCATCCCATCTGCCTTCAATTTTGCATTTCATTCCCCTATCCTTTGCTGAAGTTCTTGCTCAGAGTATGATTGTAATGCCACATTGTCTGCATACAGCAATTTTGTTGAACTGTCCCCTCTGACCGGTTTGCTAATGCAGTCCATCACCAGTATGAACAGCAGTGGGCTCAGAGCTGAACCCTGGTGTACACCCACTCCCACTGTGAATCCCTGTGTGAGGCCGAACATTGTTTGTACATAAGTCATTGGGTTCTTATACATAGCCTGCACTGATTCTACCAATGTTTCTGGGACTTTGAACCACCACAGTACAGTCCAGGTCGGCTTTCTTGGGACCTTGTCATATGTTTTCTCCAAGTCTAGGAATGCTCAGTTGGATTATTTCCTCATCTCTAACTTCTTCTCAACTATCTGTCTCACTGCAAACATCAGGTCGGTTGTGCTGCATCCTGATCTGAAACCAAACTACTCATCTCCCATCTTACATTCTACTACTCTATGTATCTGTTTATCAATCACACTCTCCAGAACTTTCATGTAATGTAATAGGAGTCTGGTGCCTCTGTACTGCCCAGAGTTGTGGATATCCCCTTTGCTCTTGTACACTGGCATGAGTATGCTTAGTCTCCAGTCATCTGGTATACGCTTTTCTCTTCACACTCCTATGAATGCCCACAGAAAGCATTTCTCCCCTATCTCACCTACCATCTTTATCATATCTGCTGTGACCTCATCTGGGCCTGCTGCTTTCCCTGACTTCATTTTCCTTAGTGCTTTTCTTACTTCTTCTAGAGTGGGCTCCTCTTCTTCTCTTATCGTAGGCTGTTTCTGGGGCAGTACAGCTTCTGTGGGGTTTTCTTCATTCAGAACTTGCTGGAAATAATCCTTCTTTGTTGGTTGTTGCTGGTATTTCTTATGAAGGGTGTCTGACTAATTTCTTTATCTTTCTGTGTTTGCCCTGATATAGTTTATTTGTGCAAATACTAATTCACTTTTCAGAAGTTGGCAGAGTGCTCGGATGCCCTATTCTTTGCTATTGCAACTCCTTTCTTTGCTCCTTTGTTACCCAACCAGTATTCCTTCCTAGTCTGGTCAGTCATATCTATCTCCCATTTTTTTCTGCACTCCTTCTTTATTTTCACAACTTCCTGGACTTTTGCTTTCCACTACCAGATTTCCTTATGTACCTTATTTCTATACCTGGCTTAGTCACATATTAGTTCTGTAGTCCTAACATATGATGTTTTGAGGCACTGCCATTCTTCTTCAACTCCACCTATTTCCTCTTCTTCTTGGGGTGCTAGAGCCTGGGTAATTCCCTGGACTGTTGTACTTTCTCTCCAGTCAACTTTCAGGTCTTCAGCCTGGTCTCTGTTGACCTTAGAGCCTTCTCTGACCACTTCTTACAGCTGATTATGGTAAGTAGTGGTTTATGCAATGGGCCAACTGTTTCACTGGGGATGACTTTGCAATCATGGATTCTACCCCCGTGCCTTTTTCTTACTAGGAGGAAGTCTACCTGAGATGCATATTGGCTATTCTTGTATGTGATCTTGTGACTGTTTGTCTTTCTGAACCATATGCTGGCTAATATCAAGCCATTTGCCAGACAAAAGTCTAGAATGGCCTCTGCTTCTTTATTCCTGTTACCCCACCCATGTGGATCCAGGCAGTTCTCAAATCCTGTTCTATCTGTCCTGATACATGCATTCAAGTCACCCATCGTCAACACCAATTCATGTAGTCCTGCTTTATCTAGCAGGTCTTGCAACTGCTGTCTGAATGCACTCTTTTCCTCACTTTCATAACCCTGCTGTGGGGCATAGGCTAAGATTATGAATACTGCCCTATCATTACACGGGAGTCTGCTTGCCATAAGTCTGTCATTAATTCTGATGATATCCCTCACTGCCTTATGAAACCTCTCTCTCACCACAATTCCCACACCATTTCTAGCCTGTCCCCCTCCTGAGTAATAGTCTCTGGATCCAAAGCCAATTGACTTTGCTGTACTGCCCTTCTCTCTTGTCTTTGGATAAATAGGATGCAACAAATTAAAACAATGTTTGAAAGGGTCACACAGGAAAACCAATTAGTTAAAAACACAAAAAGAAAAATCTAAAATCTAGCAAAACTAGAATTGCCACTGTGTGATATCTTAAACCTCTTGAATCAGATGCAACATGGGATATATGTAAATTACCTTTTAGGGATATCACGTGTTTCAGCTAAATGGCAATCTGAATGTCCATGACTTCTTTTCTTTTATGTCTTTTTATGGACAATTTCAGGCCAATAGAGCAAAACCTCTCCAGCTGTGTACATGCATGTTTCTGCCTTCCTATGACATCATTAGCACAGCATAAGGGGAATGTTTGACTTTTGGAAACACAGGGTAGTCATCCATAACTGATATCCATAAACTTAAGGGTGTCTACAAAATATCCCAACTAACAAACTAAAACAATGTTTAAAAAGGTCACACAGGAAAACTAATTGGTTAAAAACACAAAAAGAAAAATCTAGCAAAGCTAACATTTTCACTGTGTGATACCTTAAACCTCTTGAATCAGAGGCAACATGGAATATATGTAAATTACCCTTTAAGGATATCAGGTGTTTCAGCTAAATGGCAATCTGAATGTCCATAACTTTTTTCTTTTACTTTTACTTTTAAGTCTTTTTATGGATAAATTCAGGCCAATAAAGCCAAACCCCCCTAGCTGTGTACATGCATGTTTATGCCTTCTTATGACATCATCAGCACAGCATGTTGCTTCTGATTCAAGAGGCTTAAGGTGCCAATGCCCTGTGTCTGTCTTCAACTGCATTGATTTCAACAGCTACTAGACTCCAGGCCTCATTTCTTTCATCTTGCCTGGCTCATCTTTTACCAGAAAGAAGTTTCCTATATGTCCTAAGTGCTACCATGAGGATGTAAGTTTCCTCATGGCTGAAGGATTTCTTTCTGTGTTTTGATCCATAATTCTCCATCAGTACTACATGTAAAAAATAATAATAAAAAAGCCATAGTCAGACATTTGTGACATTAATGTCTGGATGACATCAGCTATTAAAGTACAAACCACTAGCCTACAGTACTATATATACAGATATATATATATGTATATATATATATATATATATATATATATATATATATATATATATATATATATATATATATATATATATATATATAATTATCTCAATATATCCATGCAAACTGCAGTGCTATGTTAGATGCAGTTCATTTAATAACAGTCCTCAACTAAAAATGAACCTGGCATATCCTCTGTTGTTGTCATATACTTTTTCCTCACTGTTAGTAGCAAAACAGATTCATCTCATATGCCTATTCCTGTCTTTTGCACACTAAAATCTCTATAGGAAAATAAGCATTTTTCCCATGTATGTACAATCACTACAATATTCTCCTGCAATGCTCATTTTTTATAATCACTACTGAATTCTACCAGTCATCAATGCAAGTTCAAAATGACAGAATTACCACTTAGGCAGTGGTATCAACATATGCACAGTATAATCAAAACTCATTGCAGGTGACCTTTAAAGCAATATTAAAATAATTGTTAAAGGGTCTCATACAAAATAATAATTATTTTTAAAAGTTTTCCTTACTTTACTATCTCTCTGGTGTCCTAGTACATTTGCCACATATCTCAGCTATTTGAAAACTAATAATATGGGGCTCAACCTAAAGTCAAAAATTCAGCATCATTTATGTGTTTTATATACATTTTAGGTTAATTTATATGCATTCCTATGAATTGCAATAGTACGCAAATGTATCCCGAGGATATCACAGAAATTCATCATTTTGGCAGTTGTGAACATATGTCCCACGTTGCATGAACTTATTTTAATGAGACATGGATATGCTGTGGATGTTTCCAAAGACTGTAGCACTCTGAAGCTATCTTAACTTTTTTTGGAGAAAAGTGTGTCTGGCCCTAGACTAGTCATAATAAGAATAGACTTTAAAAATTCAAAATGGAGTCATCTGAATGTCAGGTTTAAAGCAGTCTGAAGGTTAATTCCTGCTCATCCAACACTGTCTGTCAAATCTTAGCAACTGAAACATATAAGGTTATAAAAGTAAAAAAAAAATAATGACATTCATATTGACATTTTCCACCCCCCAAAAAAAATATCATTTCTTGTGTACTACATGATACACATCAGTGTTAGGGCACAAAACAAATAACTTTTATCAGTAAGCATCAATAATGCTAGTTATTACCCATATAGTTAAAAAAATTATGACACATGGAAAGTACAGGTAAGTGTTTTCCTTTAAGGAAAGCGTTGTCGCCTCACAGTTAGACATTGCCTGTTTGATTCTCAGTTAGAGCATCTTCTGTGTGGTGATAAGTGTGAATAGGCGTTCCTTCGTTGAAGGTTGTGTGTTAGGCCCGGCAAGCCAGCATGTAAATATCTACTGCCAATCATTAGGGGACCGGAGTTCCGCTGTGGCGACCCCTAACCGGGAAAAGCCGAAAGACACAACAACAAGTATGCAACACCAAACTTGCTAATAGTATCAGTACCTGTTATATTGAGCATGCCGGCTAAAAGGGTTTGCTCAAAGTAATGTCACACCCAATCATGGGTGGTTCTAACTTTGCTTAATACAGCCTTCATCATACTTTCCTTATTCTTGTTCTGCCTCTTCTAAAGATGCAAGAGGTCATGCTCCTAGCTGGTCTGATAAAGAGACTTTAATCATGCTAGTAGTAGAGGTAGTGAACAGGAGAACTCAGCCAGTTGAAGCCTATATATAGCATGTAGAAGACATGCTTTTTCTTAGTTGATGCTGACCACCATGCCAACATCAGGGTCATCCACTGCAACACCATCTTGCCATGAATGTGATTGAGGGTCTGTGCACTGGGTTCCAGCTGGGACTTCCTCAGCTCTTCTTCTCTTAGCCTTTTTCATTCACCCTCTTCCCTATTTCCCAACCAAACTACCCTCTTATAAAAAAAATTGAAAACAAATAGGGGACTATATACCATGACAAAAGCTAAGTGCCCATCTACTCCCACCTCTTCCAGCTCAAACGCTCTTGATGCTTCTCTTTAGTGTTATTCATTTTGTTTTGTCTCCCCTTTTCCACTTTTTCTCATCACCCTTTCTTGTTCTTTAATTAAACTATTAGGGCATTGACAAAAGGATACCCCATATAAAAAATGATAAACTCCTTTTCTTTTTTTTTTTAAATCAGTCTTAGCTGCTGTATAGTCTGCAGCTTTCCTAAAACACTTGGAGTGTGACTGCACCCAGCCTTGCTTACCAGAGATATGCAGGGGAAAAAAAAAAATAATAGTAGCAACAACTTAAGAATTTTTGCAATTTCATAAAGCTGGACATTTCTATGTAGTACTGCTTTTGTCACATAATCATAACATATATTTGAATTCCCACACTATGAATACTGTCCTAAAACTTGAAACAGATTCAAATAAAATACATCTTTTTCTCCCTGCTGCTGAGAATGCTTTATCCTTTGGCCAAGACTGATAAAGGTATGAAAACATGCATGACATTGGAGAGTAGAAATTTTGTACTACAGTTATGGCTTTTTTATTGCAGTAATAGTAACAGAGATCAATAATAAAAATCAACATCAGCAGTAGTAACTATAGAGCCAAGCATATTTAGGAGAGTGTACAGAGAAATAATGATATGAGCTGTAAATGAGTTGCTTCCTGTAATACAATGTGTGATTTCCTCAGTCTCTGTTTGCCTACTGTGCAACTCTAAGCAAGTCATTTAACCAGACAGTGATCTGAGAACACCCCAGAAATGGGTACTTGTCACCAGTGGATTTAAATGGTTAATAGACAAATTAAACATATATGAAGAAGATAAATAGCATAAACTAGAACTAAAATCATGCCCATAAGTTATGCTTTTACTTCATAAATATCTTTTGTGTAGAAATACAGAAAGGATAGTAGCAGTCACATAATAAAATCAAATAAGCACAGTGGCAGAGTTTCCTTAGATGAGTTTCTAAGAGTACCCGCTATCAAACTCTTTTCACATTTTGATAGAGCATATAAGCTTGTATTCAAAATTTGCATAGCCCTATGGGAAGCAATCCCAACTTATTTTCCGAGCATAATACATTTATGTATCTCATAAGGAGCATACAGTCTATTTTTTTCTTTTGAAGACATTAGTATATTATTTTATCTTTTTCATGAAAAAAATAAATTTGTTTATTGTAAGAATTTCTGTTAGTAGTCACGTATTTAATGCCATTTAATTAAGTTATATATTTAGATAGGTATTTGAATTTTTAGAAAACATTTTAATAAAAGTGATTTTGCCTTTTTTCTGATTCTGTCATTGTCACTATTGTTGTTATAATAAATTATCTAAGGCTTTAAATTACAGGCCAGTCAGTCATTTCAAATTCTTAATTATATATCATATAGTCGGCATTTGGAATATTAGACTCTTTTATACACCGATGCCAATATGTGACATTTTTCTCTTTTGGTCCTAAATTTTTGAAAAGTTAGAATTTGACATTACATCAGATGTCAGAAAAATGGGGAAACTGTAATTTTAAATTTTTTATATATCTGGATGTTTGGATGTTTCTAATTGAAATTTCGAAATACTTCGAACATATTGTTAATGTATGCCGAATCAGTAACTTTAGCATAACAGCATATCTTTACTTATCTGCCTATCTATTTACGTATCTGTTGATTTGCATGGTTTGTTTTACTAGTTTCCTTTATTTTCCCAAATTTATCAAATTGTCTTGTTAATTTATTTTCCAGTTTGCTGAGCATATATTGGATTTAATCAAAAGAGAATTATTTAATTATTGATAAAAAAACATGAAACTGTTTTTCCACGTTTCTGTTTGCTTTTTAATTTCTGATGTCAGGTAATATATGTGCATATCTACTAATGCTATACCTCCTTGAGTCATATCAGATAATGATGATCAAGAGCTTTTCTCATTTCTTTGGATACCAAAGAATTTTTGAAAAGTGTTATTAATTTAGTTTATCTGATTTCTATTTGGGATAACAAAGTTAGTCTGTATCTTTTTCTGTATATCTAATCTATCTATCTATCTATCTATCTATCTATCTATCTATCTATCTATCTATCTATCTATCTATCTATCTATATATCAATACAGCTATCTAGTATTTTGGCTAGTAATATTACTTTTAGTAATATCAGTGTATCTTCCATAGGAAAATTGTCACGTCACCCTATTATTTTTAATTTTATTTTGATTTTATATTTTCTATTACAGAATTGCAAAGAGTTGAAGCTGTTGTTATAGTACTAAGTGAGAATAATTCTCAGTTTTTTTTTAACTTTGCGTTATCTCAGTTAAACTCTTGGATGTTATTAACTGAAGAAACAAATTGTTGATTTATCGATAAAATATTTGGTTTGTTATTATTATAGTTTAAGCCCGATACTACTTCAAGTAATTGTAATGTAGGTTATATATGTGTAAAAGATGTTTATAAAATGTCAGCAAATAACTGAATATTAGATTTATAGTTATAATTTTTGAAACGTTGATATTTCAATTGATAATGGTCCTACTCCTGTCATGCAAAACATATCATAGGATTATCTTCTTTACGTTGGGATATACATGATACAATTTTATCATACAATGGTGAGTTTTGATTTATGTTTTAATTAATTCAGCAGAATCAATCAGGAAGCCAAACCCCCCAAAAGTCTTACTCAGATGTGTTAAATTAGTTTAATCAAACATTTTGTCAAAATCTAAAACAATAGTGGATACACTGAATTTGTTTTTATTATTAGCATATTCTGTCAGTGTAATTATCCCTTTTGTGTTATATTGCATTTAACTGTTCAGAATGAAATTTGTCCAATACTTATCAATTAAAGCTAATAGTATAGTTTTTAGTTAGTTCACTATAATCAACACAAACAGCTTATAAACTACATGAAATGAATAAATGACCCTGAATGAACAGCATAAAGGTGAATCTTAATCCTGTTTTAGTACTGGAGTAATCAACAACTGTTTCTGAGGACAGTGTATTATAGATGATTTTTGTTAATAAAATTATTTTTTTTTCTCTAACAAAGTATTACATTTTGAAGTAGAAGTCTGTTTATTTCAAACAATTGGACATTCTAGATTGGGTCTAGGTGTGGGTGTGTGCATGTGTGTACCTTTTGTGGAAGGTTGGGCACTGGGCTGGCAACTCAACACAGTAAAACTCTACTGCCACTCATTCTGCAGATCAATGATCTGCTATGGTGACCCCTAATGGACCAACTAAAAAAAGAAGACAAAAAAGAAGAGGTATGTTTATTTCAAGCATAATCCTTTGTTGTCTTTTAGTTTTTAATTTGAACTTTAATTTCTATTACTAGAATTGTTCTAGCTGTTATTTTAATATGTTTAATTATTATTTTCCTTCAGATTTCCTTTTAAAATATACATTTATATTTCATCTGTATAATTTCCTATATGTTCATTAAACTTTTCCTACTGTTTTAAACAACTCTAAAGTATCTTCCAAATTGCTATATTTCTTATTGCTTCCTGCAGGAATTTATGCAGTTTATATGTTTTGCTGTATGAATTATCTTTGATTTGTTAGTAAGTCTGTGCAAACCTTCTGCTGCAATAGAATATGTGTACAATTTAATCATTTCTAAACTTATTGTAGCAGTATGATCTAATGTCCATTAATATTCCTGGCTTGTTTTTTTTTTTTTTTTTTTTTTTTTTTGTCATTAGAACTATAAATTATTTTCCCTTTTTATGACTTCTGTTTTCATCAAATTTTCTTGTATTTTAAGAACCCTTATTTCATTCTCTTATTATTTTTATTATTATTATTATCCCATGTTGATATTCCATCCCTTAGATAAGCTTTTAATGAATTATATAACATAACATCAATAACTTTGCCAGTGTTATTTATGTCCACATAACCTTTAATTTCTTTTATTGACCATTCTTTGAATTCATCCACCTCTACTATGCATGCAAGAATCCTTTGAAAAACAAAAGCTGCTCTCCTTCACAAGATATATGAATAAAAAGTAGTAGCATTAGGGTCAGATCTGGTGGCATCTACCTAAACTGTCTACAGGTATTACTCTCACTGCAGTTAGTACCTATGCTATTAAATGCATCTTTGTTGCAGTATGCCATGATGTTACTCTGAATTTAATTATTTATTTATTTTAGGTATTGCTACATTCCTTGTAAATAACTTAACACTAACCAAATTTCTCAAACATATTCTTATTGCATTCTCAAAATACTGTACTTTTGCCTTGTATATATTCGTATTGTATATTTCCCTCTGTTTTTGTACTGTTAAGTATCTTACAACTTGAATTGTTAGGTTTTTCTTATTTTTTTTAATTATATTCCTGGAGCTTTTCTCCTCGGGTCTCCACTGAAAAAGGGCTGTCTGGGCCCAATCGAACTAACCTGGTTAACTAATGTAAAAATAAATAAATAAAGGTAAATTACTCTAACTTTTCTAGAACCTTGTAGTGTTGAAGTTACATGATTAGATATATGAACTCTAACAATCTTAAAATAAGTTCCCCAAGTAAAATACTAATGATTAAATTGTGGAATAATAAACATCAACAAATGTTTTACTATTTTTAAGTTAATTAAATTTATACTTTTCTGATATGCTTTAGCAAATGTTGAAATTCTAGGGTATGTATTAGCACTTTTTTTTTACCCTGATATATATTTAAAAATTTATGTTAGTATTATACTTTTTCCCATATGGATAGTCAGTTTATCTAAGTATATTCCTGAATGTTTAGCCCCAAACCTAAAATCCAGTACATGTTTGCCAATCTTTTAATTATTTCCTTAGTATTTACTGTCATCAAAATATGCCTTTATTATCACTGTAAGAATATACTGTTTTAGGTATAATGGCTGAATTGTTCTACAAACTGTCTGTTTCTCTTAAATTTATTTAAAAATGTTTTATTAGTATTGTATGTTCATGTGATTTTTTAACCTTCTGATGTCAACATCTAATATGAGTATTTCCTGTAAGAACAAATTGAGCTTTGCTTATTTTTTAAATGTATTTAAGATCTTCATTTTAATACCACTGTTGAGTCCATTTATAGTCAAATGGATAAAGTTCACTGTTGGCATATATTTATATATTCATACATGCTAGTCAATCAAAATAAGGACTTTCCAATAATAATATTAATAGTCTTGCCATTTTAATGTATTACTTAACTTCTCATTTGTATAATTGTACATATTTCCAAAGCAGGTATTATTAAAAACATTATAAAAGAAAACAATGAATTTGCTAAAATTAAAAAAAAAATAGTAAGAATAATAATAGCAACAGCTACCAAGGAACCTAAAATTCCTAGTTAGAGCACATGGCTATGCAAATGGGTCTATATTACATTATCGAAGTTTCAAAACTTAGAATCTGATATGGTCGACACCATATAATCGAAGCCTTGAAACATCAAAAATGTAATAAAACTCAACCTACAAAAACAAACCATTTAAATGCTACCCTGCACCCCACACCCTCACTACTTAAATATACCAACTCCGAGATCGCACTACAGTGCAGAAAAGGGAAAGCTTCCCTTTCTGTGCTGTACAGAGATCTCTGTTAAAAGATTAAAAGTTTTAAGACTTCGATCATATGGTGTCAACCATATCAGATTCAAAGTTTTGAAACTTTGATCTTCTGATATAGACCCTATGCAAACTACCCAATGCTTATACATGTCTTTTCCTCCTCCTTAAATATTTTTGCACAGATGTTGCAGTGCTTTCCTTGAGATTAACAACTAATTATATTATATTATATTAATATAATTAAGTTATATTGTAAAATGTTAAAATCATATATCTCTAGCCAGAAATGTATCGGTTTACCTTACTATGTGAGAATGAATTTTATGCCTGAATTAAAGTGGTCATAACAAAAATTATTCCATTCATTAGTTAAACCTGAATAATTTATAAAACCTACCACAGTATAAGAACTCTATTACCTTGTACCATTCGATGAAAATAAACTTATACTCCATCTAAGGATATTTTATGATAATACCCATTTCTTTAGAAATATTGACAATCCCCACCCCACCCACCCACTCACACACTTTTCATTTTCAATGGAAACAGTTTCCTTTGCTGTCTCAGAGGTTGTTGATACAAAAACTATGTTTAATTTAGCTGGGAAAAATAATTTGTATTTCAAAAACATACCTTATTAAATATTTAACAATTGTCAAATAACTTTCCTTCCCTTTTCTTCATAGTATTAAATGAATAATTATTGTTAAATTTGACAGTGTCAGGTGCAACTTTTGGGGGAATATTTCACCATTCAGATTTCAGAAGCAACTGTTTACCAAGGTGCAAGAAGAATTTAACTATTATTAACATTTTGTGGATCATTTTTAATTGGTTGGTTGGTTAGGCAGACGTTAGCTTCCTTTGCTGCCCAAGTCAAAGTTCCTCTTATTTGATTTTCTCTCTCAAATATATTTTTTTATTTTCAATTAAAATAACATTTCCATATTTTTAAATATCATTTTAAACAACTATATACAATATTGATTATTGCAGAGTGCCCAACAAAGATATAACTTTCTTCCAAGGATTATTTACCAATGGCCTGGGATAGATTCATAGTTATTTAATTTTTATTTCCATCAATGCAGTTGTCTTCAATGAAGTGTAGAATTCTTCCAAGGTCAGGGGTGTATTTGAATTCCACCTTCTGGTTACACATTTCCGAGATATAGCAAGTATTGTCCATAACAAATACATATTTGTTTTATTTAGGTAGGGACCTTCATTTACATTTAGAATTATCAATACTTTGGTTAAGGTAAAGGATTCATTAAATAAAGCTTGTAAAAATTATTGATTCCATTCCAATATGACTTAATTTTATTACATTCATAAAAATATGAATCCAGTCTGCTTTATTTGACTTTTCACACCTCCAGCAAAAAACATTTGTAGTAGTACTGATATTTTTAATTCTATCTGGTGTTAAAGATGCTCTTTGTAAGTACTTCCAGTTAAATATTTTCCAGTACTGTGTTAGAGGTGTAATTAACTGATAGTAAGATGTTAGTTTTAATTTCTTCTGTTAACTGCAATGACTGACCATTTGTTAAGAACTGCCAGTATGATGGTTTGGGAATTGTTTTATATGTTATTAACTCTTTATACAGATTTGAAATGGAATTTTTCTTTTCACAACTATTATATATAAATTCATGCAGAAAACTTATTCGATTTGGAATATCTTTAAATGAGGAATTATTAATTAATCTGCATAAATCTTGAGTGTACATTAGAATGCTTTGTAAGGTTAACCAGTCCTGTGTTGGAATATTGTAAGCAGTCTTTATCATATGTATAACTAAAACATTTAATTTATTTACACATTGAACCAAGCACAAGAATTCATTTTGTTCCCAGGAGGTTATTGTTTCCCTATATATTTTGTGAGGAAAGTTCTTAGTGATGGCAAATGGGGTTAAAAGGTCAAACCAAAGTTTTAGATCTATGTTTGCATTGATACGTCCCCTAAAGGAATTGATATAATGATCAATCAGTGTTGTTTTAGAAGGTTTTGTTATGTTATATTGTATACTTATGCACAGTATGCACCAGGGTTTGTTTGATTTGTCTACTATTAAAACATTTTTAACAGATTAAATTCATTTGTTAATATAGCCATTGTTAATTCTTTCCAGTTGGCAAAATAATTTGGGTTTATCCAGCCTATTGTAGTTTTAAGCACAGATGCTTTTATATATGTTTTTATTTCTGGGAAGTTCAATCCTCCTTGTTTACAGGATCTAATGTGATGAGTTAGAGCAACTCTATTCTTTTTGGGATATCATAAAAATTGTATTAAACATGAGTTTATTTCTTTAAGAATGCATCTTTCAGGAATGAACTGTATTGCTAATGCTACATATGGTATTTTATGGTAATAAGACCATTTTTATTAATTGCAATCTGTCTTCAAAAGTTAATATAATTTTGTTCCACTTTTCTATATATATTTTTATTGTTTTAGTAATGTTTTTATATTTTTTTAATATTTTTTCATTTATATTTTTGCATAACACTATTCCTAAATAATTTAGCGTAAGTTCTTGTTTTCCTGTGATGGATTTATCTGTAACTTGTAGTTCTTTTTTCTTATTAAAAAATAGAAATTTTGATTTTGATCTATTAAAGTGTAGACATGAAATCTTATAAAATTGCTCCATTACTTCTTCTAGCTCTCCTAATGACTCTCTGGAGTTTGATAGGGTTAACAAAATATCATTGGCAAAAAGCATTATTTTAGATATGTACTGGTCATAGACTTCTATTCCTTTTATTCTTGGATTATTGTGTATTATTTCTGCAAATATTTCTATAGCCAAAGCAAATAAAATAGGAGAAAGGGGGCATCCTTGTTTAGTACCTTTTGTTATATGGATAGAATTTGAGGTGAAAGGACCTAATTTAATGTAGGCTAAGTTATTAATATATATGTTTTTTTAGTAATAAGATGAAGGGAGGAGGAAATTCAAATAATGCTAAAGTTTTAAATAGATAGTCCCAGTTGAGGGAATCAAAGGCTTTTTCTATGTCTAATCTGATTACAAGTGTTCTCTATCTTCTTTATTCACTTAATCTGTAAGAGTAAGTATCCTTTTAAAATTATCATGTGTGTGCCTGTTATAAAAAATCCAGTTTGATCATTATTAATTGTCTTTGAAAGTGGGATTTTCATTATGTTAGCTAGTATTGACATGAATATTTTGTAATCATTATTCAGTAATGATAAAAATCTGTATGAGGTGCAAAGTTGTGATGGTTTATTATCTTTTAGAATTGGTCTTATGAGAGAATATTTCCATGAGGGTGGTATTTTTGCTTCTGATTGGACTTCTAGCAAAGTTTTATGAAAAACAGAGATTACTGTTGAAGGGAAGAGTTTGTAAATTTCCGTAATTATACCATTTATCCCTGGAGCTTTGTTAGATTTTCTTTATTTTATCTTGTCAACAATTTTTTTGTAGGATATAGGTTTTTGTAGGTCTAGTTTTAAGTTTTTGGGATTATTTTTTATATTGATAAGGTTTGTATCTAAGTTTATTTGGTTGGTATCTAAATCTTCTTTTTTGAAGTGTTCCATATAATGGAACCGAAATGCTTCAAGGATGTCTCCTACATCTGATACTTTTTTTCTCTTTCTTTTCATGATATATGCTACTAATGTTATTTGCTTTAGATTACATTTTAATTCTTGTAGATAAGTTATGTAGATATCTGGGGGAGGTGGCTAATGCGTTTATTTTTAATTTTTCCAAGACTAAACAAGTTTTGTGTGTTAGAATTTCATTATTTTTTTATTGAATTCCTCTATTTCTTTTTTGACTTTTGGACAATTCAGATTTTTTTTAGATTTTGCTGTCAAGAGTCTGGTTTGCAAGTCTAATGATTCAGATTCCCACCCTCTAACTTTGTTTTTGTGCCAGCTAAGGGTCTTACCAAATAAATACGCTTTTAATGAGTCTCAAACCATGACTCTACTGATTTCTGTTGTATTATTAATTTCAAGAAATAATTGTAGTTCTGACAACATCCAGGGTCTGAACTCTTTAATTTTCATGATATATGATGCAATTCTAGTTGAGAGGCTTTAAGGTTTAAACTCTATTAGGAGCTTCATTATCAGAGAGTCATGATCTGAGAAGGGGCATGGAACTATTGAGAAGTTGAGGATTTTTGTTGTAAATCTTGAACTACGAATAATTTGTCTCTTCTGGTTTGTGTTCCAAATCTATGGTCTTTATGGGAAAATAATAAGGATTTATCATATTTTTCTTTAAAAGTGTCAATTAAATTAAATGAATCAATCCATTTTTAAGGATTTTGAAATAGTTGCTATGTGAAAAGAGTTCTTGGTGGTTTCAGAAGCTTCTAAGGTACAATTAAAATCCCCTCCCAGTATAAGATTTCTTTTATAATTGTTGGAAATAAAATCTAGATGTTTTTTAACTGTTCCTTCTCCAATTCCTGGGAACCAATATAGATTAGCTAAGGTCCATATTCCCTTATTAAATTTAATTATAGCACATGCTAGTAGACCTTCTTTGTCTTCATATTTATAAATAATTTTTGGAGTGATTATGTTTTTCTTCCAGAGAATTGACACTCTTTTTGTCTTTGTTCTATAGAAGGATTGAGCTAAGACTGTATAGTCCATAGGGTTCCAAATAAAGCTATCATTAGTCTAAAAATGTGTTTCCTGGAGAAATACTAATTGTGTCTTATTTAGATTTAAATATTTTATTAAGTTTGATCTTTTATTTGCATTATTTAAGCCATTAGTATTTTATGATAAGAATGTTAAATCCAATTCAAGTTATGTTGGAAGAAACTTTTTGCTTCTTTTTTTTATTTTGATTATAGTAGTTATACCATATTCTCTAATAACATTGGATGCTATTTTTATGTGTGTAAACTTGGGAGTATAATTTAATGTTCTTTCTTCTTTAAATATAAGTAGGGTAAAATTGTAGTCAGGCTTTAAAAAAGTACTTCTATAAAACATTAATTCTAAAGTATCAAGTACAAGTAAATATGAATTTCCCATTAAACATGGAATGAAAGTAATTAATAATCCAATAGATAAAGATAGATCTATTGGATTATCATTCATACCTTTAACCAACAATATCAACTGAGCTCCATATGTTAAATTATTATATGGAAAATTTTCTTAAAAGAGATATGAAATTCTATATTATTCTATTAGTGTTATTAACATTGAAGACTGGGTGCAGTATAACTCACAGAGGTGGGCAGAGGCATGATGACAACATTAGTTGGCTTAAATATGTATATATGAAGTTATACATCCAAAAACACTATTAACCCAAACCCAAACCACTTTTCCATCATTGAAATAACAGCTGTGTGATCATTGCAGGCATGCGCCTGCTAGCAGGTTAGAACTGTTGTTCCGATAACGGAAAAGTACCATTTTTCATTTTAATAACTAAACAACATTACTTTTTCTTATTATTTGTTATCTGTAAGGCTAAATGTACTTTGCAGATTCACAGTGTCCTTAGAAACTGAAGCAATCATTTACTGTTGCTATGGCAACACAAATAGAATGTGAAGAAAGCTTCACTTCTCTTAACCAACAGTACATTTTCCCTCCTTTTTTTATGCATTTGTTAATAATAAAATGAAATATTTCAAAGGACATATGTACATGAATGGAACATTTCAGAGTTAATCACAAACATGTCCCCAATCCCAATAAGCATAACAGTGACTATCATTAATCTAATAAATATTGCAATAACAATTAAGTTCACTGTTCCAATTAGTCTACCTTAAGACTAGATTATTTTAGACTATTATTTATCTATGTATAGCTAGTGAGTTATTAAATATATACAGACTATATTTGTATAGTAAATTGGAGAGAATTTAGAAAGGGAGACAAGATGCAGTTAAAATAAATAATGAGAAAAGAGAGAAGAGAGAAAGAAAAGAGAACATTAAGAGAAAATACATATATACTATGTATGTTGATTTGCAGTATACATATTTTATGTGCTATATAACCCTCCTTCTGTGAAAGAAAAGTATCCTGTTTTACATACCTGAGGTAATGTGAAAACTCTCATGTGTCATCTATTTTTAAAAAAATATAGATAAAGATTCCAGTAGTTAGTTACCTTTGTTTTAAAATTCCAAGCAGTAAAATTGATCCTTTAAAGTAATGTTAAAACAATTCATATTATAGTAGATGCTTTGAGAGATTTGACTGTAACAGTATCAGTATTTTGCTTCTTCTTTTTGACATCTGTCCAGACATTTGTTTCTTTTGTTCTCTTGAGAGAAGGTGACATCCAATCCATATCTTCTGGTAAAGTAATCACATTATTAGTTTTAATAAATGAAGAGGCTTCCTCTAAGTCAATAAAAGTCCTCATCTCATTGGCATACAATATTCTTATCTTAGCTGGATAAGCAAGTTGTGCCTTGATGTTATTTTGTTTCAGAAACTTTATCATTGGCCACACTTGTTTCCTTTGTTCCATTATTCTAGATGAATAGTCGTTATCAAATCTTATCAGGCTCTGTTTATATTTTAGATGTGCCTTCCTCCAAGCAGATCTTAAAATCAGTTCCTTGTCCAAGTATGAAACAAATTTGATAATTATTGACCTAGGACAAGAGTTTGAGTTAGTGGCAGGTTTCCCAAGAGCTCTGTGTGCCCTTTCAATGCCAAAGGAAAGTCCTTCTGTTAAATGTTTAAAAATCAGGGATCCAGCTTGATAAAAAGGAAATAATATCCTCACCTTCTGTGTTTTCAGGTAATCCGAAAATCCTGATGTTATTTCTCCTCTCCCTATTTTCCAAGTCATCTACTTTATTAACCAACCAAGTGTTTTGTTTAAAAAGCAGATCTTTCTGTGTTTCCTCTTCTTTAAGTCTGCTTTCTAAGTCATTTAAAGAAACCTCTATTACTGTTATCCTTGTCTGTTGTTGTAGCATTTCCTTGAGGGTGTCAGCCTATTTTTGACAGTTTGTTTTAAGATTTTCCAGGTTCTCTTTAAAATCATCCATCCTGCAGGGTAGATGCCATCTATTGTAGTTCCTTCTTTAAGGCAGCATCCTGGCGAGAATTCTTTGAGTTGCTCATTTTAACAAGTGAATATATCTCCAAGCTTTTTGACAGGGAATTATTTGTAAAACTTCACCAACATTTCTAATTATGTAAATTATTCCTTTATCTATAAAATTTTATACTTTGAAGAAAAAAAACAGAATATTTTTTCCTGTGTTATTGAACTATTTATATTGAGCTCTAAAATACTGCTGCTTTCAGTTAGCCATTCAGGCTCCACCCTCCCGCTTATTTGATTTTATTTATGTTAGGGATCTGTGTTGCTAATAAAGTTCTTATGCTGCCCTGTTCTATTTTTTTCTGGCACACACTTTATTTTAGATTGCTATTTTCTATTATTTGTAGATCACCTGCTTTCTTTACTAACTGCTTATTTTGTTTTAAAAGGAATTCAGTCCATGATTCTTCTTTCCCAGGTTACCTTCATTTTCTTTTAAACATGTTTCTGTGCTGTCACTGCAGGATGTTTATTGTCATGAAGTAAGTTTTAGGAGTTCAACTAGTTTATTATTTTTTTCCTATATATAGTCAACTTTGTTACCCAGCTTATTGGTTTCCAAGAAAGCTCTTATACTGAATACAGTGCTTTTGTAAGTCCTTTTTAGAAGATGAAACTTGCCAAGCTGATTTCAGTGAGCTAGCATTCTTTGTAGTATAAAGATTTTGTATGTGTGTGTGTGTGTGTGTGTGTGTGTGTGTGTGTGTGTGTGTGTGTGTGTGTGTGTGTGTGATCTCTTGAGGAAACTAGTTATCTGCTAATAAACTAATTAATTTTTACCTAGTTCTGGAGAATTTTCATGTCAAAATTTAAGAGTAACCATAGAAAAACTTTTTGTTGCTGTCATTCTTCCATCTAGGCTCTGCCCTGATCTTTTCATTTCAAAGGAATCCGGTATTTGTCATGGATAATTTTAAGCTGATAGGCTAGTAATTTATGAGATGTGCTTAGTGTCGAAAATGAGAATGATATTGTTCTTTGGTTAGTACTTGATATTAATCACTAATAGATTATATCAGGTTTAATACTGTAAGGCTTGTTACAAATGTAGAGAATAAAACACACCACCTGATAAACTAATCCAAGAAATAACAAGCGTAATAAAACAAAAATAAAAACTGGATTAGACATGGCAAAGGAACTATTTCTTGTTATATAAATGTATTCGCTTTCACGGTCTAGCTAATCACTTCATCAGACGTCTGATGAAGCTAGACCGTGAAAGCACTTACTTTTATATAACAATAAATAGTTATTTTGCCGTATCTAATCCAGTTTTTATTCTTATTTTTTTTTATTTTTTTTTTTTGCAAAAGAGTTGTTTTACTAATAAATTATGGAACCCTTTATCGGTTGAACTTGATTCATTATTATAGTGGTATAAACCCATAAAAGGGATTATATTAGCCTGAACATGGGTTTTTCAAGGTGATGACATGGTCATGTGCCTCATCTTGAAGTGCCACCAATAACTGGACAGTGGAAGACTGAACTGCTCCCAGAGCATTTTAAAGGAACAAAAGTATAGGGCATGTCAAATCTTTAAATTGGTTAGTGTAAGTATAGTATGCCTTTTGCCGGGAATACCACCTTAATTAGTTATCTTTCTTGATAGTATGGTGGTTCCAAATTGCTAAGTCTGAACCACAAACACAAATGTTACTCTTATTTTTTCGTAAATATAAAAAAAGGATAGGAATGTAAGGATAATGTAGTGCTAGGGTTTCAAATGAGATGAGATGCTGTGTACAAACCTATTATACTATGTAAGGTAAACCCATTGCAGTAAGAACTCTATTCCCTTATACCATGCAATGAAAATATGGATGTGAAGAATTTGTGCAGTCTGAAAGCATTAGTGCATGAGCATTGCCTATAAATAAATATATATATATATATATATATATATATATATATATATATATATATATACACACACATACATACATATATATATATATATATATATATATGTATATTGCAAGAGGACTGAGTCAAAAGTCAGCTGAAAGATTATTGAAATGGGAATTGTATGTTATGAAAATTACATTTGGTTTGCAGGTAAGTGACAAAAGGCCAAAGTGGTCAGTGCTTAAATGGCCTGTGAATAAGTCTGCCTGGGTTTTGTATGCAAGCATAAGAAGGAAAGGTTGGAGCCTTTATATCAAAAATCTTTACATAAATCTTTATTCTGTATTACTAAGATCAGGGCTAGCCTTAACAATCCCAGGGCCTAATTTGGACTAGTTTAGTGGGATTCCAAAGCTGCTCTCCAGCTACCACCCACCTCTTGCACCAATTTCTGGATTCTTGAGCTTAATACTATTTCAGATTAGGTATCAGGAATGTATGTGACTCTGTGTATTACAATTAATTTATTACCTTTAGAGGTGACATATCCTTGCGTTCAGTTCTGACAGCCCTTTCATTTACATGAATGGTTGCATCAGAGAACACCACAATTTTGAGCTGAAAAGCTAGAATCTTGGAGCATCAAAGACAACAAATGAATGTGACCTGTATTGTTTGAGATTGCAGCACAGTGGGAGTCCTTTCCCCACTGTGGTGCAATTTTAAAATTTGTATATATAATTAGCAGAAGGCGTGGCAGTCATAGACCCCCACTTGGAATTGGCAAGGCTATTTGCATCCTGCAGAAAAATACAATTTCTTTGTTTCTCCATCCTTTATGGTCCATGTTTTGAGCTTTTTATTAAGTCTGCCTGAATCTCCTTAACCTGGATAGGAGGTAGATGCACAATTCCCCTTCATCCTGCATACTTTTTTAAAAATATTTTCTGAATTTTCTGTTTCTCTCTCTGCCCTCTTCTTCCACAGATTTGACTCATGTCTTACTTTCCTTCATATCCCATGGCCAACAATAGTGTAAAGGTTTGTTCTGTGTATATAATGTTCCCCAAGGAAACATTATACTGTGTGATGTTATACAGTGTACAGATACTCATCTTACCTGTTTTACTGGTTAAATTATTGTATCACATCTGCTTATGAGTGCACTCATTTAAGCTACATGTTATCCTGATGTACACCTTTCTTAAGGCTTGCTCTTACATTACCACTGTTGTTGAGTCATTGGTTCATAGAAGGTTACTAGGCTAGTGCCCTTAAAGTCTTTCCAAGCCTAGCCTTGTTAATCCCAAGTATCCCCATCTGTTCTTTTTGGGTAGTTTACAGAATGATTTTATGATTAGATTAGGTCTGTGATCAGCACCAGTTAACTCTGTCCATGAGGTACATGGGTGTCACCCCAGGGATGAATTTGCCTTCTCCCATCCAGTTATCTAGGCTGTGTTTGAATAGGGTCAGTGAGAAGCTCTGTTTTTCATGAATAGGAAGTCTATTCCAGAGAAGTGTCAGTCTCTGGGAGACATATCTGTCTATCCAGAATGTTCTATTAATGACACAGGCTAGGTTAAGATCACTAGAGCAAGTAACACTTGTCCCGTTTGACTTGCAGATGTGCAGCATTTCCATTAGGGCAGGGTCAGAAATTGCCCTATAGGTCAGGAACACGTCACCACTCAGCAGCCTATAAGATATAGAGTAAAGTGACAGGGCTTTCAGCCTGTTCACATAGGTCATGGCTTGGAGTCCCTGTATTTTCTTAGTAAGAAACCTCTGAGGTCTCTCTAGCTGCTGCAGGTATCTGGTGAGGTACATGTAAAAGGGTGCATTATACTCTATTAGTGGTCAGATGAGGGTCGAGTACAGTGGACTTATAACATCTCTTTTCCTAGATGCTATGCCCTCGCTTATGAGGTGCACTGTATAGAAGTTTTCCTTACCACTGTGGAAACTTGGTGGTCAAAGTTCAGATTGCTATCAACTTGTGTTCCCAAGTCTGACACCATCAGGTTTGGATTCAGGGACTGATTTCAATATTGTAGTTTGTCGGGAATTCTGTTTTGCCAAAGGGAATGATAATGCATTTTTTTTTGCATTTCATTTTAGACCATGGCTTTGACACCGATCATTTGTTTGTGTTAGCCCTTCTTGTAATATGTTAACATTGTTAGTGGACTCAATGACTGCTCCCAGTCTGCAATCATCAGTGAACTTGTGGAGCCAGAGTCCATCTACTTTGGCCTGGACTTCTGAGAAATAGAAGCCAAACAGTAAGGGGCCCAGCAATGACCCTTGTGGTACACCACTGATGACAGGTCAACTGGTTGAGGTGGAGTCATCAATTTTTACAGAGTGTGTTCTGTCAGTGAGCCAGTTGGCTACCTATCTAGTAAAGTAAGGGTTAATCCCCAGCTTGGAGAGTTTCTCAATAATGCCAGAGTGGGGGGCAGTGTTGAAAGCCTTGGAAGGTCAAGATAGGCTGTTTGTACTGTCTTACCTTCATCCATGGCTTTGCTGACATTCTCAAAGAAGTCTACCAGGTTTAATAAGCATGATTACCCTTAACAAAGCCAAACTGATTTGGGTCCAGTGTTTGGAGGTCACATATGTCCTTGTTGATAAGGTCCTTCATAATTCTTTCCATGGCCTTGCAGCTGAATCTGGTTAGAATTATAGATCTGTAGTTCCCAGGGTCAGTTGTTGGCCCGCCTTCGTGCAGGGAGATTACTGTTACTCTTCTTCATTCTGCAGGAATATAGCCAGTTTTCAAGCTATGATTAAAGAGAACACCAAGTGGGTCTGCTAGGTCTCATTTTAGATTGGTTAGTAAACAGCCTGGTATATTATCTGGTCCCATTAAGGTTGTGTATTTGGCTTTGGTGAGTGCAGAGATAACCTGTCCCCTAGAGATACTAGGCAGAGGACTGGTGTCAGGTATGCTTTGGGATATGGTAGGGGGGTGCGAGGTGAAGTTTGCACTGAATCTGTCAGCTAGGAGGTTGATGATATCTTCTGGTGTAGTATGAGTGATCCCATCTACAACCAGTTTGGCACATAGCTGGGCATTCCCTTTTAGACTTTGGACATAGTTAAAGAATGCCTTATGATTATCCTTGGCTAGGTATGTGATTTAGTTTCACAGTTTGCTTTAGAAGACCTTACAATATTTCTGGTTTTCTTGTTTAGGCTTAGGAGGGAACACTTCCCCTGCAGAGTGATATCCCTCTTGCTTTCGGACAACAGTTACTTCCTTTTGTTATTTAATATTTTTATATTTGAAGTCCACCAAGGTGGCTTGTTTTTGCAGGAACTCGGGAAGACCTGGCTTTGATCTGGTCAGGTATAGCAGTGTTTATGCAGTCCCTTAAGTGTTCTTATAGGGTATTTGCATAAACTTCTTCATAGGGCTCATTGATGTCTGTGATGGGGTGGTTTGAAGCTTTTTATACCACTGCTTAGTAGGCTGTAGTCAGCTTTGGTAAAGATTTTTTATAATTTTTGTTACTGTGAGAGTGTCAGTTCCACTAGCTACTTCAAAAGAGACTGATGTGTGGTCTGACCTAACCTGGGAAGGCATCACACATGGGAAAGTACAGTAACCCTCCATGTTGGTGAGTATTATGAACAGAACACTAGAGCCCTACGGGGGTGCAGACTAGTTTAGACTGTAGGGAGAACTTGATATTAAAGTTTATTTCTTTGGTTTTCTTCTGTGCTGAGCCAGAAAAATGTTCTCAGTATATCAGTGCTTGGTTAACAATCGTAAATGAATACATCAATATCTAACTAACGAATTAACTAACTAACTAACTAACTAACTAACTAACTAACTAACTAACTAACTAACTAACTAGCTAGCTATCTAGCTGACCAGCTAAAACTACATCAGTATAAGTACTTTACATACTACAACATTGTTGGGAAGAGCAGCAGACAATGCCAAGCAGATCTTGTTACTATGAAGCAGGCTTATTTTGAAAGCTGGAAAAATCTACTGACTTATCACAGCCTCTAGCTCTGACCTCCCATGTCCATTGTCCTTGGATGCCAGGATGCAGTGGACAAATTAGTCTACGGGGCTACATTTAATGGTTACTGGTAGACTGTGGGCTCACAAAAGAGCATGAACATTTTCTAACTTTCATTACACATTCTGATTGCATATTATCCCTTTAATCCTTCACAAGCTTCTGGTCATCTCCTCCATTTGCTGGGAAATGTTTGAGTTCCTTATCCAGTTACTTCTTGTACCTTTTTACAGCCAAAGTGTTTCTACAAAACCACAGAGAAACCCACAGCACTCTTGAACTTACTTATAATACTCAACAACAATAATAATATAAATAGTAATAATCGCAGGCCTGTCTTTAGAAACAGCATTGGTCACACATCATCCCAGTTATAATTGTTTCTGAACATTTATTTTTATTTGTTGAATCAGATAAGTGGACTAATATATGTAGTTATTTTCCAACCATATCCCAGGTCAATAAGGTAACAGTATGGATTACATGCAGGGATAATTCAGAGTACTCACTTAGCATTGTGTTTTAGCAGGTGAAAAGAAATCAAAATGCCGTAATGAAACCCATGTGGCTGTAGGAGAACATGAATAAAAAAAAGGAAAAAGTTTATGCATTTTTCTGCAATACATCCCCCCCCCAAAAAATAAAACTCCATCCCAATCCATTTTTTTAGTTTTAAATTTCTGTTCACCCCCCCCCCCCATTTTGTGTGATTATGAAAGTGTAATACCTTGTTGTATATTTATGAGTCAGACTGTTTGTGTTATTTTTTCACTTTCAGCCAAGTGAATCATTTCGCATTTCACCTCTGCTTCCCACAATTCAGCACACACACCTCATGTTTCACTTCTGTGGGATTATGTTGCTCCTATCTGTGACTACAACATGCCTTTTTCTATCATACTGCTGAAGTGGTAACAGTGTCACAAGTCATAATGATTAGAGGTTATTTAACATCATAGTATCATTTATTTTTATTTATTTATTACTTTATGCTTACTAGTGCTCGTTTTCATACTCTCTGAAAATGACAGTTCGACAGTTATTGCAATTGTAATTTGGTAAATGGTAATTTGTTGCAGGAAATTTAATTTCTTAGGTAGGTGGTCTTGGACGAATTGCAAGGGAACTCTTAAAACCAAATGCAAATTGCTCCAACCCTTGCCCATTTTCCAGGTTACCAACATTTTGCTAGAGGAAACATTGTGCTCCTTGATAGTAGTTTGAGTTTTATGCAAGGAAGGTGTGATTATCAAATGGTGATTCTAGGCGCATGACCTTAGCATTTAAAGTCTAGATGTGTGCTGAGATCTGAAATGCCATTGGTTGTAGTTCATTGGTGTCCATTACATCTCTGTTGATATGTTTTTTGGCTTATCCATTGTGTCCTCAGCAACAATAGCATGATGTGTCTCCCCTTTAACTAGCACATTGTGTGCAGAGTCAGGATGGCCTGATTAGAAATATATAACTTTTCTAGTAATCCTACAATAAGATTGTATTGTACACACTTATAATTGAGCTTGTTTTGGCAATTCACAGTCTTGTAGAATTAATGCAAAGATAAACTTAAAACAGAATATAATGGCAAATTATAAATCAATACCTGGAGCTATGGGAATGCACAGCCATCTGTATGCCGATTAGCTTTTGCACTCCCTGTCCTTTGCATTTACTTCGTAATTATTATATACAAAATCCTTTTTCATGTCTAACATATTCAGCTTCTGATTTGTTTCCAAATTTGCTGTTTTAACCTACAATACAAATTTCTTAAATGAGGGCTAACAGTATAACAAAGCTGACTTTCTTAAAATGTTGTTATCAATGGCTGAAATTATGAAGGTAGCAGAAACAGATCTTTTAGCTGCAGTAAGCAGCATATTGCTTAGTTTTGCAAAAAGAAATATAGAAGGAATTCAAAGTCCTTTAACCATTTTGGATAGTACTGAAACTATGCTGAAACATTAGTTGTGGCACTTTACATGTCTGCAGTTGGACTAATGCTGGCATTATCACCTCCATATTAAGTCACTCAATATGTCACAGAAACCCAAAATCCAAGGCAAGTACAAAACAAGATGCCTATATAGAAGCCTATAGAATGTCTAGCATATTTGGATAAGGAGAGCACAATACCTCTCAAATGTACAGATTTTCGCATAATGTCCAGATTTTTACCTCATATTTTAGGTCGGTCCCTCATTAAAATTTTTTTTTTTTTGATAAATCACTGGGATGATTTAAGGATTAAATGACATGTATTTGAGTTTCAGATTTCATATCCCTTCAGAAAATGCATGCTAACATAAATCCTGTTATTCTAGCAACTTTCTAAGTTTATAACAGCAATATTTAAAATGTTTCCCTATTGTTGGGCTTTTGCCCCTCCATTATGTCAGGCTTTGTCCAGATTTTTTGCACTAAGAAGTTGAAAGGTATGCAGCGCATACTCTGTTCCCACTGTATAGTATGATAAATGACATCAAAGAAGACACTACAGATAACAGGTGTGCATGCTACAATCCTAATTTGCATATCTTAGCTACTTATCTTTCAAAGGTAAAATAAGTACTATGTCATGGAGACAAGGAAACTGGCACTTGTGAGTTCTATCCAACATTACCCCCAATTGAAACTGACAGTGTCAATCAGGACAGAAGCACAGAGCATAATTAGGATGAATGGATGGGAAACCAAAAATGCATTCCTAGTTTAGCACCCATGACCTTCATGGCTAAGGGCAACGAGAGGCAACAAGTAAATGTCCCAAAATACACCTGGTTGCTCACATTTGGGTTATTCCTATGCAAAATATAAGGAATAAGAACTGCCATAGAAAAATAAGGCTTCTTAACATTCTCACAGATCAGTAGCCCATTATGAACATATGTCCTCTACAGCACACACCCTCCACCAGAATAGGAATGCTTAATTGCTCTGCCAGCTCCTTCCCACACCCAAGCCACTAGCCACACTTGGTCACCTGGGCATAGTCAAAGCTTCATTCCTGCATGCCATTAGACTGGTTTATTGTATGAGTTTTCAATGGAAATCAAATCTGCAAAATGCTGAACAATCAGGAAAGGCCTCCACTTTAACAATGGCTCTGTTGAACGTGTCTTTGGCACTTCACAGTAAAAGATCAGTAGCTTGTTAAACAGCTTTTCTGTAAGGTTGCTGAGACTTTGATGCATTTTAGGACTGCACAAATTAGATTTCTTAGAACATTAAATATGGTCTCTCCAAGTTTAGAAATACCTAGTTGGTCTCTTTCCCCATCTCCACCTGTTTCTCTACTATCTTTCTCATTGCAAATGTCAGGTCAGAGGTGCTGCTTCCTCAGCTGAATTCAAACTGCTCATCTCCCTTCTTGCCTTCCACAATTATATGTATTTGTTAATCACTCTTTCCAGCATGTTCTTGAAGTGTGATAGGAGTTTGATTCCTCTAGCTCCAGTTGTGAATGTTTGCTTTCTTCTTTGCACTGGGATGCTAATTCTCCAGTCATATGGGGTGTACCTTTACATTCATGCTGTTATGAATACACTCCATAGCCAAATCTTCCATAACTCACCCACCATCTGAGCATACTGACTTTGTTTTCTTTAGTGCTGTTCTTACTTCTCATGTGAGCTCTTCCTCTTTCATCATAAGCTATGTAATGGACAGTACAGCTTCTGAGGGTTTCTCTTCATTCAGAAGCTGCTGGAAATAATCCATCCATCTGCCTTCTGTGTCCTGTGGACAGATTTGAAGGGTGTTGTTGGCATTCCTTCTGAATTGTATCTGATGATGATCTTCTTAACTTTCTGTTTTTGCCTTAAAACCTGATAGTTTTTTTTTTTTTGCTGTCTACTGATTCTCTTTCCTGAATCCAGTGGAGTGCCTCTGATGCCTTGTTCTTGTCACTACAACTGCTTTCTAAACCTCTTTGTTAGGCAGCCACTGTCTTTTCTATCTCCCACTTCTTCCTGCACTCCTTCTTCCTTTTGATAATTCCTGGCTTTATGAATTCCACCACTGTCTTTCTTTATGCACCTTGCTTCCTAACAGGTTCAGACAGATTCAGACAGATATTTGTTCTATAGTGTTTATGTATACTAGGAGGATGTCTACCTGACTTGTGCGTTGATCGCTGACTCTTGTATTTAATCTTGTGACTGTCTCTCTTGATGTACCATGTGCAGACCACCATCAACCCATTTGCCAAAAGCAGTTTAGAATGGGATTGCCTTCTTTCTTCCTTACCCATGTGGTTGCAGACAACCTTCATATATTTTTCTGTTTGTCTCGACATTCAGGTCTCTGACTATCATCACCATCTCATATTTGTCCTGCTTTACCTTGCAGGTCCTGAATCTACTCCTTTCATCATTATCACACCATTATCACTAATTCTGATGGCATTCCTCACTGTCTTCTAAAGACTCTCCCTCACTACAATTCCTGCACCATTTCTAGGCTGTCCTCCCCTTAGTAGATCTGGATTCCAATTCCAGTGGCTTTGCTGCACTGTCCTTCTATCCTGCATCCTGAATGCACAGGATGTCCAATCTCCTCTTCCTCACCATCATGTCATGCATTTCAGGCTACACCTTGTCAGGGAACATATATTCTGTATAGCAGTCCTTAGTTTATGTTAGGCAGGTTGATGTTTTTACATTTAGTTTTTGCTTAGTAGAAAATTCCTGTGCAATTGGACACCATCTTGTTGGATCAAGCTTTTTGGCCTGAACACATTGGCCAATATAGGCACAAAGACCTCTCCCATTGTTAGTATGAAGTCCTGGCATGGGTTGAGTGCTCAACCTACATATCACCATGTCCATTTTTGGTGACATTAGTCCACATCAGCAAGTCATCTAGAGACAGATTTTACAGAGAGTGACTAGCAGTCTGTGATCCATATTCTCCTGTCTAGGGGTCACAGCAAACTACAGTTAGTGCCTAAAGCAGTTAGTTTACACAACCCAGCTCCTTCAACAATAGGCACATGTTGCTTGCCAATAACTCTGTTAAATTTTTGTGTGAGTTTGAGGAGGAAACATTCAACATGTTTTTGGTAGAAATCTATAGAGAAAAAGAGAAACATACAAATCTCACACTGGTATTGACTAAAAGTCACTATTAAGCCCATTATCTTGTGCATAGGAGATTAAGACCTTAAACATTATGCCAACTGTAACTAAATGTGTTTAGAAGGCCTAAAGTTAAGACCTCACTTCCCCAGATCTGGTGTATTAAGGCAGTTATTTTATTTTTCCTGGTTGTTTATTTTAATTCTTTTAGGTAGTGATTGGTCTATTTATGGATTCCCAAGCTGATTTTTCCTGATAGGCACTTGATAGCTGTAACTATTAACTGCTGAGTTCTGTCTTGTTAAATGTCTTTTTCCCCATCTTTGTTTCATACTTTCCAGCTGTCCCAGTACCCCCCATCAGTCACTAGGTCTATGAGCTCCTCCTTCTACCTCCAGATGTTATTTGACTCAGGGCAAAGGTCAGCATGAATCCTAAGGGCATCCTGAGTGCTTGGATTCATAATGACTCATGAAAAGCAGTTTCAGTGAAAGTAAAATGTTAGAAAATGTTTGCTAAAACTACCTTTGATGAAGATCTAAGGAATAATTATTTGTAGGGGGGATCCCCCTGCAACCCCCATGAAGAGACACTCTCAATATATATATATATATATATATATATATATATATATATATATATATATATATATATATATATATACCAACTCCAAGGTCAAATAGCTTTGCAGAAAGAGGAAGACTAGCAACAAAAGTATTTTAAGCAAATGCTCTTCATTTTTTTTATATTTGCCAAAATTACCTTTGGTGAAATGATAGAAACTCTTGGAGATCATGCCAATGACAGATTCTGTGAAAATATTTCTATTTTATTTAATGACCTATACTCGCCTCCTCCTTCCATGCATTCATTTATTCTATCCAAGGGCTACTCCCCTCTGTAGACCACACTTCCCTTCAGGGAGAACCTTCACAAAAGCTCTTCCCAGTGTGATAGGTATGCCTATCTCTCCCTGCCGTCACCTCAGACATCTAAACCGCTAATTCATCTTAGTCTGCTTAGGCTGTAGCTAGGGATTTTTCCATATATACCACAATACTGACTATCTTTTTATGTGTTTTGGCCTCTGTCTTGAACTTTGGGTCTACCAGCAGGCTGTTTAAAGCTGGAAACTGCAGGCTGCATAATTTATAAGAACTTCTCATTCCAACCTTTCCAAGAGATAAGATCCATAAGTGCAAGGCAGATCCCATAAAATTCTTGAGCCTATCCTATTTACAATACGCTATGAATAATATAATGTGCTGTTACAAATAATGTGAGAGATCATGTAATACGAATTGAACGCAGTCAATCTAGACTTTGCAGGCCTTTGTAGTTGTACAGCTGCTGCTTGCTAGGAGAGATATTCATGGAATTTGTGGGGGAAAACAGTTACCTAAGCCTAGTAATGCAAATACATTATCTGTATCCTCACCGGAATGGTGCTGACTGCACCAGCGAGTGCAGTATACTTGGACTGTAAGTACAGGACATCTTGCATCCAGCAGACACAGGGGATCACAGACATAACTCTAGTATTTTTCTATTGCACCCCCATCTTTTTTCCACAAGTGCAGATATAAAATGGTTATCTCTCATCATCTATAGTTGGCACACCATGCATTCTAACATCTTTGTCAGTGCTACCCTTACTTGTGGAAACCTAAAGGCAGGAAGGAGGGTTACTACTGAAAAGATTGTCATTACAGTGTTCCCCATATTTATCCACTTCACTAACCCACAATGGTCCACTAAGGTATTCCTGTCCCCAGATTAATGAACCAGGGTTTTAAAAAAATTGCCACCTGATGTCTTCTATTTCTTCTGTATGTAAAATGAGAAGAAGATGTGTCCAGTTCATACCCCACTATGGTCAGTTTGAGGCCTCACTCAAGCCAAGATGTGTTTAGCAGAAAGATGTCATTCACTTTAACTAGTCTTAAATGTTGAAAATGCCTAGTTCTGTTAATGGCTTATCAAGACTATATTCTGAGAGACTATTTCTCATATTTGCCTTTATCCAATTTACAGGACAATGCTCTTTTGTAATTATGGTAGCAAATTTCAGTTAAAGAGGACATCCCTTGCATTATAAGTTATGTTAGCATACATCAGCATCGTTCATGAATTTAGAAATCCGGTTAAAATGACAAGAAAATAAAAGCATGCTTAACTCTTTTTTTAAGTTAAGTCATCCCCTTGATAAAAAGGAGGGGTGTCAATGGACTTCAGTAATTAGAGACCCATAAGCGTCACAAGTTTAGTCTGTAAGGTTATGGAAAAGATCATTATGAAATTAATACATTTCATAAGCAATCTAAAAACTCTTGACCCAGGCCAGTTTAAATTAATCAAGGCAGATTCTGCCTACTTTACCTGGTCATCTTCTTCAAGGAGGTTACTGAAGCAATGAATGTGGGCAAATCAGTACACGGGACAAGTCTTAACCTTGAAAATACATTCAACACCATCCCACTCTCTTGTATTGTAGATAAATGCTCCCAAATAAATGTAAATCCTTATGGAACTCACTGGATAGCTAATTGGATTACAAAAACAGAACTCAGGAATGTAGGGTAGGCAGCTCTTCATCCTCCAAAAGACAAGTCATTAAAAGAGAACCACAGGATTCAGTCATTGAATCTCTCTTGTTTGGCATTTACTTCTTGGAGGTGAAAGTAAATGTTACGGGTTTATGGCTGACCAAGTTTACAGATGACATTAAACATAGTGCCGTAATTACCTCCTAATAGGACAACTAGATACTTCAAGAAGGCCTTTCCCAAACAAATAGTTGGTGTCAAAGCTATGTATAACTGGGTATCAGAGAACTTATGTACACAACAAACTGTCCTTTGATCACCATATATCCCCCATTGTAAGGAAGTCCTATTTTATCACTCAAGCTTAACTCATTAAGGCATCTAGCACCTTTTTGTATACTTCCACTTAACACCCATAGCTTGTTATGCCATCCAGACCTTTTTTGGGTCTCAGTTCTTTATATTAGTGACATAACAGCTAATAATAAGCAGTACTAGGAAGGGCCAGAGGTAATTAACAACTGGACACTAAGATTGTTAATCAAGGGTGTCATGCAGTACAGAAAACAATCACTGTTTGCAGTTATTATTCATATTTTCATATTTACATTTATATTTTCATAACTGAGAAACCTACCTGATATTGAAGGGTACAGTGTGAAACACAGTGGTGATAGTCAGAATAATTCATTATCAGTGTCTGTTTATATCACACCATACTGCAAATACTGCTAAATATGTGTTAGCAATTATGAAAATAAACAGTATTTCCATGTACTTTTAATACTACAAAAAACAAGGGACTTACAAACTGTTGCATGGCATCAGGTGAAATCTTAGTTGTTGAATAAAGCTGTCATTGATATTCACAGTGTAAGCTGCACATGTTAAAAGATTACACAGTTAAACATAGGAATGTGGAATTATAATGGAATGAAACAATATTATATAAATCCATGGAAAAAATTACCAGAGGAAGTGATAAAACCTTTAAAGTAAGCAAAAACAGTGTACTAAGACTGTAGAGTGTCAATATTTCCTATAGAGAATAGTAGTAGGTTACTGATAAAGACGAATATGCCATATTAAAAGAAAGTTAAAAGAGTTTGAATATTTTGTGGGGAGGAATAGTCATCAGGGCATGTTTTCTGAAATTAAAAGAGTGGTTAAACTCTGGAAAAAGTTGTGTGAAGTAACATGTTTTGAGGACATTAATGATGTAAATAATATAGACATGAATATGATTATGTATGGATAGTATACAAACAAGAAGAAAGAACATGGGAGAAGGGTACTTAAAATCTATTTATGTAATATGGGATATTTGGAATGAAAGACTGAATGAAAGTTTGTTTAATGGGGAATGGATTTTATAGTTGTGGAAGTAGAAGGTAGGGTCAATTACAGAAGAAGAAGAATGAAGCTAGTATGTAGGAATGTGTAGATTTGTACCTTTAAATATGTATATATTTTGCCAGCATGTAAAGATGGAAATAATGTTTTACTTATGTTGTGTTAATTAACAACCCCTACTCTTTTTATAAGTGCCATGGGACCTTTTACATCCACCTGTGCTATCACCAATGCAGGCAGATTGGGCCTCAGTTTAATGTCCCAACCTATTTACAAAGAATGTTTCTATATCACACTTTTATCTTATCATACACTTCACCTGTACTGCACTAGGAAGCTCCTTCAGCATCATGCACTTACAGGAATACCTGAAGAGTGATTTGCATATATCGATGTAGAGATGTGGTGAACAATATAGATGTCTTATGGCCTGTAGACGCACTGATGTGCACAAGTGGAGACAGATTGGCAGTGCTCCTAGTACACGCATTAAATATCATTGCTCACACCCTAACACCATATTCCCTTTCCATGTATTTTCAGGTGAAGCGGTGATGGCACTATGACTGTTCAAACTAATGAGGTGCATGAGTATGCACTTTATATGCTCAGGTGTGATATGCATTGAACAGAAGAAAATTACCAGTATTCTTTGCATTTTGACCTACTACATAGCTTAGGATTATGAAGGCACAACTCGTAGGTGAGACTGAAAAAAATAGCAAGATATTTCTGTATTTTATGCAGGCAGACCACTGGGATTGCCAAATTTGGAACTTTTATGAGTCTCAATATAAACAAGATGCCTTCAACACCCTTTCTATGGTGTTAACCACTTCCACTGGTGTCAGCCACTCTAATGAGTAGTTCTGTCACCACTACAATGACCTAAAGTGGAGACATTTTCTTAAATTCTTATTTAATGGAAGAAATCTTAGAGAAAGTGCTGCTGAGCTGTACAGTGCATATATGGGAGAGGCCATTAACCTGTTATTTCCATCTAGTTAAATGGGCCCTTGTTGGACATGTAATTCATGTTTGTATGTATTTTTCTTAATTTTTTAACTTAGGAGCAAATTGCAGAGCATCATCTCCTTTACTACAGGAGAACAGGAGAATAGAGTCGCTCTCCTAATGCAGATGAGGGTATGATTACTGTCATCTTATAAATTTGTTATGTATATCAGAGCAGCATTGACTTACCAACTGCTATGGTATGCACAGTTATCTGTGATACACCTATTTAACTGGCCTATGTACAGACTGAAAAAGCTGTATATATGAATACTGACTAGATAATCACATACACACTCTACTTATTCAAAGAAAAATTCACATTCCTTATTTGCATGAGGCTGCTCTGCTTGGCCTGCCTAGACATAATGACCACAGTCACATGGTACCAGACATGCAGGGCTATTGAAACAGTCACACACACTGTGGACACTGCCACACACTAGGAGAAAGTATGACAAGAGAGTATTAAGTTCATCATCTGGATCATGAATCACTCCATCATGTATCCTTGCAGGTGCAATGTCCATACTGTATATTGTTGGCATTCATACATTAATACTCTTATGATCCTTCGTGTATAACAGCTTGCAATATGGAAATTACTAAGTGCATGCTAATGGCCACCTGTGCTGCAAATACTTGCTTGGCTGCCTTTGGTAAACCTGAATGGCATGACGGGTGTATTGGGCTGCATACATATTAACATTGTCCTAGTCAACATAGCAGGTCTTCCTCCATGTTCTAGGCAACATACCCCTATAGGCATGGACGCCACACACCATCCATGTCCTTTTATATCCGAAATCACCATGTTACTGGGTTAAGACCCCACCCCCCCAAACATTGGTCAAGGGTGCACTGCAACTACACTCTTGTATGCGCATCATCCAAAAGGAACATTTGAGTTTCTGTACCTAGTCAACAGAATCAGCCTTGGCAGAGTAGCAAATTGGGCAGCTGTTTAGTTCACCTGTAGGTATCTGTGTGGGTGATCATCCAACACAAACAGGATAGTAATTTATCTATTTTGTCCCCAACTCTGCTTCTGTGTTTTTGTTATTGTGTGTGTTTGTGTGTGTGTGTGTGTGTGTGTGTGTGTGTGTGTGTGTGTGTGTGTGTGTGTGTGTGTGTGTGAGTGTGTGTGAGTGTGTGTGTGTGTGTGTGTGTGTGTGTGTGTGTGTGTGTGTGTGTGTGTGTGTGTGTGTGTGTGTGTGTGTGTGTGTGTGTGTGTGTGTGTGTGTGTGTGTGTGTTTTATGTCTATCCATTTATGTTACTATTTTATGTAACATCGGTCACAGCTGTGCTTGCAGCTCAGCAGTAATCCTTGCTCTACCATCAGACATATCCGTCCTCCATCAGCTCCCCATCTGTGTAAAGGCCTGAAATTTAATTTCAGATAGAGGTACTGCAGTTTTGGTTAACCTGAAGGCATCTCCTCTGGCCTCTTGTGGTCAATTCCAACAGAAAAGTGCTGTAGTGCCCCCTGGTGATGATGTCTGAGGGTAACAGTATATCACCTGGTAGGAGCTGGAGGAGGTTATGAAGAGTTCATGGACTTGCAGCTTGAAGCTCTCTTTGTCTACCTGGAGAAGGTATTTGTGTGGCTAACAGGGTTGCACTGCTATCTTGCATCATCTGAGGCATTTCCCAGTAAAGAGGCCATTCACAGTGGTGAGTAAACTCTTCCTAGGTCTAACCCAGCATGGCTAGGACCTGGTTATCCATCCAGTACCCATTGTTATTTTCCCCTTCCTCTCCATCCCCATTTTCTTTCCCTCTGTCTACGTGTCAATATATCCATTGTCAATCTAATCTCCATTTTGTGTCAGCACCTTCCCTGCTTGGTGTTTGTGTTTTCTGTTTGTTCATGTACCCCTGATTCCGTACTCCTGACCTTCTCCATCTCTTGCTTTCCCCTTACATCTTTTTCTGTCTACCATTTTTACAAAAAATAAATAAAAACAGACACACCCTTCCTCCCCTTCCATCCATACTCTCAAACTTACTTTCTCCCCTTGCCATTCTGTATGTTCACCTGCTTGTGCTTCTCCCTTTCTGAATTTCCTAAAATCCAATTTCCTCCCCACTTCAATTAAATAAATAGCATAGAAACATTGATGGGAGTCACTTACAGCCGTTCTCGTAGCATCCCTAAGTTGCACTTGTGCACATGCTTGCTTGCCTGCTACATGATCCCTATTGGTGTTTGAAGAATCTGTAACTCCATCTGTGACTTCAGCTCTCTCTCTCCCCCCCAGCAGTACTCTTATTTCTGTGAGCAAATTTTTTAAGTATTTATTGCATGGGACAAGAAATTCCTACTTGTTAATTTATAGTTACATTAAAGTCACATTGCATCTCTCAGCATATCTGCAGTATCAGTCACAGAAGGCATGTTTCTGAATCCCTGGGATTTTCATTCTTAAATTGAATTAAACCTGAGTAAATAACAAGATAAATGGTCTGTACCACAAGAATAAGGATGAATAATAATAAGATAATAACAATATATACCATAATGACCTTTGCTGGACCAGCATTATTCATTGTGTATGTATCCGACTCAGAAATATATGTTAAAATATACATCATGAAGAATTATTGCAGGATTATTTGCTGTATCTCTTCAAATGTCCCAAACAACTGGATGTAAGCATGTATAAAAAGGATTTTTTTCTGATTTCCTACAGTTAAGTTAAACCAGCCTTAGTAATGGAGCACTAAGGAGACAAGACATGCCATGGAATATAATTGTTTATGCACTGCTCTTTGTACTTAGATTAATTCTACAGGACATATCATCCAGCGCCTCTTACTTTACCCAATCTGTTCCTTTCTTGAGGACAAGAGTCAGGCAGTTTCCAACCCAAGTAAAGGCCCTATGGCCCATTTGTGTCTGTGCGGGAGTGCTAATCAGTCCATCTTTTCCCTTGTAGAGGAGACAAAGATAGGCAGTATGGAAAGAGCCAGACTACCTGACTTGGTGAACTGTTTTCTCAGTGGTGGCTTATTAAAGCTCTACTTGTATTTTATCCTCTGCGGAACATGCATTCTGATTGCCAGAACCCAGGCAGTGCTTGTTATCCAGACTCAAGTTCCACAGGTGCCACACACAGTGCTTCCTCTAGGTGTCGCCTAAATGGTGATTCAGACCTTCCTCCCTCTTCCGAAGATGTGAGTCAATGACAGCCACTCACTCCCATCCTCATTGTCTTGCTCACTGTAGCATATTTGACGCTAATTGAATGCAGGTCATATGGGTCACAGTGAGAGAACTATCCCTCTGCACCATGAATATGGGATAGGAATAGCTAACATTCTTGATGTGGGTTCTTTTATATGTGTTTTTATTAGCTGGCTATGTACCACTTTTCTGCTTGGGTCCTTTATTTCTTTTAGGTAGGTTCATAGGTAAGTACTAGGCTATCTGCCCAAGGGCATTTATAAACCTAGTCAGAGTGTGTTGGCTTTCGCCATCCCCTTAGATTAGTTCCCTGTGACTCTGACCAGAAAAGCCATTAGTTCCCTGTGCCTCTGTCCTGCAGAGCCACTGCAGTGATCCCTGGGGTAAATTTTCTGTTTCCCATCCACCCTGTCAAGGTTTCTCTTGAAGAGTGCTAGTGAGGGGCTCTGCCTGATATATATTGGAATATTGTTCCAAAGCAAGAGGAGTCTATGGGTCAGGAATCTATCCCTCCAGCACATTCTATTTAACGCTGTGGTAAGGTTTATATCCCTAGAGCATGTGGCTCTCAGGAATTGTTTTTTTTTTAGGTGGAGCATATCCACCAATTCTGGGTTGGACTTGGCCTTGTATGTCAGGCTTAGATCACCTCTGAGTAAGCGGTATGCAACCGAATACAGCTGGAGTTTTTTTAATCAGGCTGCATAGGTCATCTGTTTGAGACCAGTAATCTTCTTGGTGAGGTACTTCTGAGGTTTTTCCAGCTGTTTCAGGTGTCTTGTAAGGTATATCCCAAATGGGGTATTGTATTATAATGGGTCTAATAAGTGATGAGTAGAGAGGCACAATAATCTCCTTTGATCTGGACGCAAACCCTTTTGAGATTAGGTGGGCCACATAGAAGGATTTTCTAACCACCTTGGCAATATGATTATCAAAGGAGAGATTACTATCTACTTGGGTCCCCAGATCCCTTATTACTTTTTCTGTATTTAGGGGACTACCACCTATGTGGTAGTTCACGGGTACTTTGTTTTTTCCAAACGGGATGACAATGCACTTTTTGGCATTCAGCTTGAGGCCATGATTTTGACACCAGGTATCTGTCTCAGTGAGACCCTTCTGGAGGGTGTCTGCATCAGCCGGAGAATCAATTATGGCCCCTAGTTTGCAGTCATCTGCGAACTTGGTCAGCCAAAGTCCTCCTGTGCTTGCCTGTACCTCTGAGAAGTATATACCGAACAGGATTGGTCCTAGGACTGATCCCTGGGGGACGCCACTTGTAACCGGTTTAGAGTCAGACCTAGAGTCTGTGACTTTCGCCGTGTGGGTTATGTCCATGAGCCAATTTTCAACCCATCTCATGATGTAGGGGTTAATGTTCAGGTTGGTGAGCTTGTCTATAATACCAGAATGGGGAATGGTGTTGAAAGCCTTTGCGAGGTCTAGGTAGGCTGTGTGGACATCCTTACCCTCGTCTAATGCCTTGGTAACTGTGTCGAAGAAGTCCGCCAGGTTTAGGAGGCATGATCTGCCCTTATCAAAGCCAAACTTGGTGGGGTCCAAAGTTTGGAGGTTCCCAATGTCTATGTTAATGAGTTCCATGATGATGCGTTCCATAGCCTTGCAGACAAGGCTAGTCAGGCTTATAGGGTGATAGTTCCTTGGGTCCGTTGTGGCGCCGCCTTTGTGGAGTGGGATAGCTGTTGCTGTGCACCACTCTGTGGGTATATAACCTGTAGAGAGGCTGAGTTTGAACAGTGTGTTTAGGTGGGGGGTTAGTTCATTTTGGAGCTCTCATAGGACGCAGCCTGGGACACCGTCCGGTCCCATTGAGGCAATGTTTTTGGCTTTGGATAGGGCTGTTTTAACCTGTGTGTTGGTGACTGTGGTGAATCACAGTCTGATTCTCAGCTTTTTGAGAACTCATCCATTTCAAAGTAAATTATGCATAACTGACCCTCTTCTGTTTGGTTAACTGTACAGTTGCCAATTTATACTGTTATCATTTAGGGTAATGCCAGTAGCCAGACGATTCTGTTCAACATGATCAACAGCGAATAATCATTATTAAAGTGAGGTCTGGCAGCACTAGATGAAGGGAGTGTTGGATAATTGATGAATGTAGTTTTTTTCCCTTTGAGCATGAAATGTGTAATTGGCTTGTTAAATATTTTATGTGCATCCTAAACTAAATAAAAGCTATTCCAGTAAGGAGATAGATTATTACTGAACGTGCTTGAGAATGTGACCGAAAGTATAGCACAGAATAGAACAATGTAAAATAATAAAGCAGATGTCAGCTGTGTTTACAGAAAGCAGTTCATACTAACAGGATGGCTTTTGTAATCAAGGAAGAGATATAGTTCTGAAATGACAAATAAGGAACAGGTCTGTGCTGAAAAGGATACACCTTGTGCTGGGTTCTTTCTATATAGGAGTGGTGGCAAGTGACACAAGAAAGCAAGATGAATGGCATAATAACATTGTTTGGATTATGAAACAACTTTATTAAAATGAGCTAAGAAAAGAGCTTTTGATATGCATTAGACTATTAGAGAGGTTATCTAACTGTATATACTTTCAGTAGAGATTATAAGAAAGTAGAATTAGACTGTTAGGTTGAATCTTAAGAGAGACCTATGCACCTGGTCAGTTGATAATTAGAAGAAATCAAACATTTCAATATGGTATCTTATTAGGAGCTAATGCATTCACCGACTCTCTTCTTTCCATCTTTTCACACAGCCTTGAGGGTTCTTGCATTTGTTTTAATGGACTCTTATTTTCCTATTTCTTGAGCCTTATATTCAGTATTCGGTTTTAACTTAGCCATCCACATCATTTAAAACTCCTTATGTATCAGAAGCTTTTCAATGTGGCTTTTAGATCTCTGTATTGATTCTTTTAGAATATCTGCAGGGACATTATTGCTGATCTGAGTTTGTGCAAGCCTGATCAGAGCTGTTTTAGGTTCAGTATACTTCTTGTGGCCAATCACTTGTAAGCTATTTCATGGCCAGTGAATACTTAGGCTGCAAATTTACAAATTCTATTACAACTCCTCTTTCAGGCAATGATTTCATGAGGGTGTTGAAGAAATGATGAATGTTGATCCAGAGCTGTTTTGATGGTGGGAATTATATCAAGTTCCTTTATGTTAACATTCAGATAGTTCTGTTGATTGATTTACTCAAGGTATAAGCACAGATTATCCTTTTATTTTGATTTTCATGCCGACAGGTTAAGAAGCTTATTTGAGCAACAATTAGACCTTCCATCACATACGCAAAAGTAAGATCTAATTTGTAGATTCACATTATTTCATCTGCTCTTCATTCATCTGAATAACTAAAAAAAGGCATCCACTTGGAGTCTTCAAATTTCTTGATGTCACTTAAAAGTTGCAGTTGTTCACCCATCGCCTTCTTGCTTTAGAACTATAGATATTAACATTTTCTTTCTTTTGAGACTGTCTAATATGAACCCCTTCTGGTTGTTTCCTCATTTTTGATTATTACAGCACCTGATTAACTGTGATATTATTTACCCAAAATAATACAGTTCATGTTTGTGCACTACACATAAGTTGTTATGCCTTCACAAATCTTTTCATTCTTGGAAAGTCTCTTTGCATCCTTTCGATACAGTGTTAGGTATAAACCTGCTGCATAACAGTCAGTAAACTAAAAAAAGTCGTAACTACTGTAAGATCTTCAGTTATGTTAGTTAAAAAGACATGAAAATAAATGTCTAGCCTAAATGCCGACCACTGTGATATGCTACTCTTCACCACCACTTCCTCTGCCCTGGACTTTAATGGTTTGTGTTCCTTGACAGAGTTAAAAAGTTTAACAGAGCTGGTTCCATTATATTCTGGGTCATACCAGTTTGTAAACTAACCTATTGAGTGGTTTGGTGGTATCGTTTGAAATGCACTATTAGAGTTGACAATGGGGAAATACTCAGCCACTTAATGGTCTGAGGGACTAGATCAGACACTTCTGTTACATTTATCTATTAGTGTTCTCCCATTTTGCATCTTCAGTGCCTTGTTTACACTGAAAGTTTTTCCTTCAGCAGTGATCCAGTTCTTTTCTCTACAACTGAGTTCAAATAGATTGACTATTTCACACTCTATATCTTCTTTCAAGCCTTATGTGTTACGATTTCCCTACATTAATTGTTAATAAAGCTATGCCAAGATTACAATGCCTTGTTCTGGCAGACATACAAAAAAGGGAGCTTAGGCTGGCTAGGTATATGCCACAGAGAGTTATAAGATGGTGACATGTTAAAGTTTGAAGAAAGTCTCAGAAGGTATGGCATACATATACTGAACGTTAAAAGAGAAAGGAAGATATGAAATAGACACACCACTTGTTCAAATCAAAAAGCTGATAGGAGTAGCTAAGCTGAGAAGAAATGAGACAAGGGAAGAGAGACACAGATAGTCGATGGAAGGGGTAATGATTTAGGACAGGCATAGTGAAATGCTTTTTTATAGAGGAAGTGGGCCAGCTTTGGAACACATATCCAGAGTCAATAAAGTCTAGATCACTGGTGCAGTCATGGGATGCCTTTGTAATACAGAAAGCAGACTGTGTATTGACAAGAAAGAGGCAGGTGCCTAAGGAACATATGCAACACATGAATATATACTTACTCAAAAAAGAAATCTTCCACCGCATTCTGTTATTTCCATATATGGTAGGTGGAATAACAGCTATAGTAGCACAGGAAACCCAAAGTATATGAAATATGCTTGAACTCTGCCTTCATGAGGGGTAAATCAATAACTAAAAATCTGGTTGATGAAGGAAAATGGAAATGTTTTTGTATATTGTATGTCATGATATTATATGTATTATTATTTGTATCAGACTGTGATTGTGTAATTTAAACTTGTTTTAACATTCTAAATGTCAATAAATGTGCGTGAACTATTTACTGTAGTTTCTCACTGGTCTTTGTGTGCATGCCATTTTTCATTATTCAAACTACATGCACTCTTTAAGAGTAATTTCAGTAGTTTGTAAAATATTTTATTTTTAGCAGTACAAATATATTAGGTTCAGATGTGTATACTAATGCCACTGTTCCGACATCAAGACAGCATAATGCTAGTGGTAAGGAAATGTAAAAACTAATTAAATAAATAAACAGTTTTATAGAGTTTTAAAATTTATTACAAATTACACATATGTAGGAGTCTGCAATGTCTTTCCGAACAAACATGTTCAGGTAAGTGAAAATAACAAGTGTTATCTATCAGACCTCTGCCAGTATCCAATAAAAAATTGTTTACGACCAAGATTTATAAATGTAGCTATTCATTGGAACAGTACTAAACATCTAAAATGAAGTACGTCAATGTCCTGAAAAGGTTAGTTAAAACTTCCTTCTTCCAACTCAGCATTATTAATGTTATAATGAAAAACTCGAAGGAATGCAATCTTAAGCAGATGAGCTGATACACTTTAATCCATTTACATGTTCCAGCTATCTAGCAGTTTTAGCAAAATACATAAACACACAAACAGACCATAATATGATTTTTGGTCATGCACAGTTTGTTTGCTGATTAAAAGAATCTGCTGACATGGCTAAAGGTTTACTCATGTGCATATACTCACTTCTTTCTCCAATATGAAACAGATTATTTAACTTTCTTATTATTTTTACCACACTAGTAAACTTATATAGGATAAACAGATCAGTGGTACTGACTTCTTGTAATCTTTATGTCTGCTGTGCCTTTTAAATGAAATTATTCTATTTTCATGGGGTTATGGTATGTCAAGAAAGAGAAGGTGCTTGTCATGTCCATCAGTATGAAAATACTCTTCATTTTCGATTGTGGGAAGAGGGGGCAGTGCCTACTTACCATCTGGCTATTCACTGCAACTCCATCAGTTTGTTTCTAAATAACCAAACACTAATCTTCATATGACTGACCATCACAGAGTTCCTGCTATACATTGTAACCATTTCCCCACTTCCCATACAAACCCTTCAAGGCTGGACAAACAATGGGTACGGTTTGGGGCATATCTCACTTACACAAGTGATACAGTCTGTCAGACCACCCCAACTCTCTTTTGAGTGAGTGACTCCCACTAGGACACTGGTGGCATCAGGTAGCAGCATGCCATCTGACATGTCTCTTGACCTACCACCTATGACAAACAAGCAGGCACTGTCTGTTAATTTGCCTCCTACCCTAGCTGGTTCCTCTAGTACCTTGGGTCAGCTGGGTCTTAGTTAGAAATTCCTCAGTTTACATGATGGAGCTAGCTGTGGTTGAATGATAAAGGGCTTTGTTCATAACTGCTTTAGAAGGATACAAATTGGATTTTATTTTGTTATTTTTTTTATGCTGGTATCTTATCTATTGTCTTCAGTTTCACACACAATTTTGGAGAAGAATAAGTATAAAGCTTCCCATAGATTATAACAAAATAAATGTTAAAGAATGAATTTTATGGGACTTATCTTTTGCAGAATTATTGCCGTTTAAGCACGTCTTCAATGGAGAACAAGATTACCCATTGTTATTGCTCTTTTCCTTCAGTTATATGATATGCATAGTCTCTGGATATAGAAATGGCAGTTATTTAACTTGTTACTTCGCTTATTAGCCTTTTCATTTCTGAATAACAGAATAAGTAAGATTCATATATTACATATGTCAGCATTTTTAACCCTGGGAATTATGTAGTTCTAGCACTTGCAGATTCATAGATTCATAGACTGTTACTAGGCTAAAGACCAGGGTCGCCTTTCTAAGCCTAGCCAAGTTTTCCCAAAAGAACAATGATGTCCTGTATCCAAATAGGACATGTAAGGCCAGGAACTTATAAGCTACCTTTGTCCATAAGGGACATGGGTGCCAGGCCTGTTGTAAATTTCCTATTCCCTATCCACTGGTCTAGGTTATGCTTAAACTGGTTACTAGATGAACTCAGCTTCATATGGATGGAAAGTCTGTTCCATAGGGGAGGCTGCCTCTGGGATACATATCTGCCTCTCCAGCATGTTTTGTTTAAGCCACGTACAAAAGTCACATCCCTAGACCCTGTATTTCTGGTACTCTTTAACTTATGAATATGTAGGCGATTCATAAGCATGAGGTTTACACATGCCTTGTAAGCCAGGCATAGATCACCCCTCAATAATCTATAGCAAACTGGGTAGAGGGAAAGGGCTTTAAGATGCTCTGCATAAGGCAGGTTTTGTTATGCCTTGTGTTCTTTTTGTAAAGAACATCTGATGTCGCTCTAGTTGCTGCATATGCCTGGTCAGGTACATACCAAATGAAGCATTGCACTCTGTGATTGGTCAGACAAGGGCAGACTGCAAGGGGGTAATGACCTCTTTGGACTTAGATACCATGCCCTTACTTAGAAGTTGCACAACATATAAGGATTTCATCATCACTGTGGCCATATGGTGGTCGTAGTTAAGACTACTGTCTACATGTGTACCTATATCTCTCACCACTGGGTCACCTCTTAGGGGTGTATTATCAACATGATAATTAGCCGGAATGGTTAGTTTCCCAAAGAATACAATTACACATTTCATATCATTGGGTTTAAGAGCATGGCTTTGGCAAAATTTGTAAGTCAAAGATAAACCTTCTTGAAAAATGCTAGCGTTTGCAGGAGATTTGATGATTAGCCCCAGCTTGCAATCATCTGCAAACTTTGTCAGCCACAAACCTTCAGCAATTTCTTCCATTTTAGAGAAATAGATATCAAAAAGGAGTAGGCCCAGTACCGAACCCTGGGGAACTCCGCTAGTGATTGTTCTCTTGGTGGAGGTGGCCTCACCTATTTTGACCTCCTGGGTCCTATCAGCGAGTCAGTTGTGTATCCAATGGGTGATAATGATAAAAGGGAAAAAGGGTTTATACCTAAATTATCTTGTGTATAATGCCTGAGTGGGCTATTGTATGAAAAGCCTTGGCAAGGTCAAGGTAAACTGTATGTACAGTCTTACCTTCATCCAATGCTTTGATGACTGTCTCAAAAAAGTCAACCATATTTAATAGGCATAACCTTCCTTTAACAAAGCTGAACTGTGATGGATCCTGCATTTGCAGGTTACCTATGTCCTCATTTATTATGTCCATGATGATTCTTTCCATGGATTTGCATGTGAAGCTGGTAAGATTTGTGAGCCTGTAGACACCCAGATTAATGGTAGGCCATCCTTTGTGCTGGAAATCACTTTAGACATCTTCTATTCCTTGGGCTTAAAACCTGACTGAAGGCTCCAGTTGAAAAGTGATTTGAGTGGATCTGGGGATTATGCTTCATGCTATATATTAAACATCCCAGGATGTTATCGGTGCCCATTGATGCAGTGTTTTTGGCCTTGGAAAGTGCATTGATGACCTGTTCCCTAGTAATTGTTATGGGGAATGTGTTATGTGGTATTTCCTTTGGACTATCGGGGGAAGTGAGGGTAGAAATTTGAGCTGAACCTGTCAGCCAAAAGGTTAGCAATGGCCTCTGGTTCAATTTAGGTGATGCCATTTACAATAAGTTCTGCACATTGTTGTGTATTTCTTCTGAGGATATGGACCCAGCTGTAGAAAGCTTTTTGGTTGTCCTTTGTCTGAGAAGCTATTTTTCCTTCAAATTTAGCCTTTGAAGTATTAATTAACCCTCTTAGCTGCCTGTTTAGATTGGTCCGCGGGCATTTGGTATGTATGGCTTTGTTCCTCCTATGCTTGGTCAAGATTTTTTTAATTTTGTTGTATAACCAATTGATATTGTGATTCTACAAGGGTGGCTTGTCTTTTGAGTTTGTCTTATTCTTAATACGAATGGGAACAGCTCACTCTATGCAGCTATCAGTATGGCTGTAGAGAGATTTTGCAAATAAGTCAGTGTATGCTATGTTGTTTAGTGAGTTTGGGGGTGCTTGGAATTTAGCCAAGGTGTTGCTTAGTATTGAGAGTTTAGCTTTGAAATAGTTCCTAAAAGTTTTTGGTTTCGCTGGATCCCCAGATTTAATTTTTATTTCATGTAATACTGACTTAGGGTGAGATCTGACAAGTGAAGATATTACATTGGGTGAGGAACATCGCTCTCCCATGTTCATGAGTACAAGGTCAAGGATGTTTGTACGATGGAAGGAGAATGGACTGACTGTTCCAGGATGTTGGTATTAACAACGTTTAGGAATCGCTGGGCTTGTGCATTAGAAGTGGTGCAGGATTCCCAATCTATTGAGGGTCAGTTGAAATCTCCCATGAATATCATATTGTGTTGAACAGTGAGGGAATCTAGTTCATTGTGATAGGTAGTATGGGTTTCCTGGGACATGGAGAGGGATATATAGTTTGCAAGGATATGGTACAACACCCTGTTTATGGTGAGTTGCAAATGTATGAGTTCCAGTTGGTCAGGCACTTTAACTAGTCTGGATGTGAGATCGGTTTTACTAAACACTGTGATTCCTCTACCTTTAGTTCCCTCCTGTGCAGTAGGTGGTCTAAAAGTTGGATTGTGGGATAAAGTGCCGATTACGTTATTGGACTTATGTGTTTAATACAGATGTATGGACTAACACAATGAGTGTCCTTTGTATAACACAAAACAGTAAACAACGCTGAAATATATTTTCTTTCTTTTTTCACAGAATGCTGTAGAAATGGTGCACAAATTATTGCCTCCATTTACTAATATAACAAACAGTAAAATGTATGAAAATCAGATGAGAAGTTATCCGCTAAAAAAAGAAGCCTGCCAATTGTACTGTATCCCTTTCCTTTACTTTTCTGTTGCTGGTTCTCTGCTGCTTGGATCCCTTTTAAACACTACATTTAATATTTTTCTCTAGTTTGCTTTAGACAATATATTTTTGAGCAGATTAAGCCACTGAGAGTTCATGTAATTTTACTTGCTTCATTTAGATAAGTAAAAATCATTCACTTATTCATTCACAGCCTTCTTTTCTTTATTGATCCACTTCTCTAACCAGCATGTTCAAATGTTGATCAGTCATGATTTACACTTGTATGTCCTTTTCCTCAGTCTCAAATCATTTAAAGTATTTTTCCTCTGTATTTATGGTCAAAGTGTTGCCTTTTTATTGAAAACACATTTGCACCTGTATGAATGGTAGCTTAATCTTAGTCTTTTAGTGATATTTTAGTGATATGATGAGAATTTCCAGCTGCTAAATTATCTGTTGATGAATCTGTCAATTTTCACCTTGTTCTATAATTTTATATTGCAATTCATTTGGTGAAAGAGATTTAAATATCTGTTCCTGTAATTAGTTTCTAAGTTACAATACAGAAAGTACCTTGTGTGTCTATCAGGTGTTTATTTAACCAGGTAAAACTGAAGCTATTTCCTGGTCAACAGCATCCAATTCCGACATTTATTTATTTTAGGAAAAATACCAGAATGTCTGGCTTATACATTAAAAGAATAATAGCATTTATTCACAAATTTCTTTCTGTTAAGTCTAGAGCCACCAATAATTTCATTCACAGCAGTTTTAACAAGACAGTATTTCTGATTTTGATAATTGATGACTACATATATGCGCGCGTGCACACACGCACGCGCGCGCACACACACACACACACACACACACACACACACACACACACACACACACACACACTAGCTTACAGAAGCCATTACTACTCTGACTTCTAAGTGTGATGCTAATAATAATAATAATAATAAAGATGATGATGATGAAATTAATCTTCATCGATTTATGTATATTTCTCATATCTTCATATCACAAATAAACCATTTTTATGTATTAAACTTGCCTTTTTACATCTAATTATCCTTAGCATTGAAATGACAGATTATATCTCAAAATAATATATTAATACCCTCTGTAATATATTATGTACAGGCCACAGAAAATGAATGTAATGTTTAATGTTTATCTTTTTTTGTCAGGTATGAAGAAAGTGAAGGAAATCCAGCTGAGTCGGATGAGTTCCTGCCTCAGCCAAGCAGCAAGAAGCAGGCCCGATTTACTGATGTATGTTCAAGTTATACATACTTTGAAGTATTAAAAAGCTGTTTATTGAGGAAAAAAATATGTTGCCTGTTAGTCAAATACATGTGGGCAAAGTTGATGCAGCTTCAGCAAAGTTACTGACTGCAGAGAAATTCTTTATTGAACAGGGTGTTAATAAAAACAGATCTCCTAATTTAAGACTTTTCCAAAACATTTTGGACCATGTTCTTAGAAGTATGAATGAGAAAAGGAGTACCAAACCACGATCAAAACCAAAGGAATACGTTCAGCAAAATATGATGAAACACGAAATCTTTATTCCAACTGACAAAATGCAGAGTAAAATGCAGAGTAAGCGCTTTCGCGTAGGAGATCCCACGCTTCATCAGACAATTAAACTACACAAATAACATCCCCATTTTATACTCTCCATATGCAACAAGGTGGGAAAATTAACTACATGATTAATCAATTAACATATCAAGAAGGAGTTTGTAATCAAATACACATTCTGACCGCAGCATTGCTGCTGTTCCATTAGATGTAAACATATGTATAAGTGTGAACAAATTTATTGGCCAAGTTACTAGTTGGATACACATTGTAACTGCAACCTCGTTGTTACTCTACTAAACATACAATGCATGTGAATGCGAACAAATTCATTGACCAAACGGTAAACAAGTACTAAAGGTGAAATAAAAATAGAAATAAAGACACAAACTGTACAAAACATATGGATATATACATGAAAAGAGCAGAAAATATAGATATCCCTAATTTCATTAAAGTCCAAAAGTTTCCTGGATCCATTAAAACACAAAATTATGATGCAGTATAAATATATATATAAATAAACTGAATCAGGCATCTATAATCAACAAATAAATGATACTTATAGATATTAGTATAGAAAACACATATATAAATAAAAACTATTACAAATATATAGACTGTGTAATTATAAAACTAGTCAGAAAAAAGAGAATAGTAATAATAAATGTAAATATATGTATAAAATGTAAAAAATATATATAAATATATAATGTGATGTATAAAATATATAGTATATACAACAAAATAGACATAGACTTTTATCATAATCTATACTACCATCACGCTATGAGGATCGTCCATGTACATATGTCTCATGGAATGTACAATGAAATGTATAAGATCCTGTAGGGAAATATAAAACCTCCTGGTCAACTGACAGTTCTTAGAAGTGATATTCATTAATAGAGCATTAGTGCTTGCAAGTGATAAATAGAGCTTAAGAAATTAAAATTATTTTATCCGACGATGGTTAAGGTAGAAGTAAATGAAGTTAGTTCTTAAGACTGGGACTTCTTCAAAAACAGCAGTTATTAATGTTAAACAATTTTTTCGGGGGGAGGCCCACCTCAAATCCAAAGCAGGGTGCTGCAAATTCAACCCAGTCTACATAATCATTCTTATAGTAAGATTATATACATTTCAAAAAAGAGAGTGGTTCTTTTCTTAGCAAAACATAAATGTAGAATATGAAGTGTGCAGATTTCACTTTGAAGTCAGCAGAAAAATGTAAATTTTACACTCCTCTCTGAAGATACTTGATCATGACAGCTTTCAAAAGGCATAACAACTTTTGTAATGCAGCTTTTAAAATGATGTGATTATATCTCAAGCTGCAGCAAGCATGATAACACCAGCAGAACAGCTTCAGAAATGTTGTACCAGCTTTAAAAGTGGTAACACACTTCATACTCTCATACCAGTAAAACAAACATGGCAGCACTTCTGTGACTTTTAGCTTTAGATGTCAGCACCATGTTCAACAATGATAAAGCCCTTATTATGGCCTTGGTGACCTTGGTTTGAGTAATGGATTGGGCATCTGTGGTGCTGACATGGGAGGATGGGATTGACATTTCATCTTGGGGGTGCAGCACACGATCTTGTACACCTTAAGTTAGATCTGTTGTGAAAGCTGGAGACACATGACGGGATGGCAGATACAATATTATATTTGCAAAAAAAAGGAAACAATTTATTATGGGCATTGGCTGAGTAGCCACAGAGGTGGTATTGTAAGTTAGTATGCTCCACTATATGTCCAAGTTCAGATATCACAAGTATGTTTGTGTGTGTGTGTGTGTGTGTGTGTGTGTGTGTGTGTGTGTGTGTGTGTGTGTGTGTGTGTGTGTGTGTGCACGCGTGCATGCATGGGAGGGTTGGCAAAGTTCGGGATAACACAAAAACATTATTAGCAGCAGTATGGTGTCACACTTGGATCTTCAATCACCTAACTGGCCACAGGCTTGGGTCAGAGTTAGCATGAGGAGGCTAATATGGCTACAGTAGACCTGGTGAATGAGGAGAGGACTGCTAGGGGCATAGATAGTTATGTGAACAAAAAGTGTCTAATTGCTTTAAAAGTTGTATAACACTTCATACTGCTACACATGTTTTCCCTGTAACTAGTAGTAGATCAGGACAGATGAAGCAACATGTACAACAAAGAATTATAATCAATTTTCTCTAATAGCATTGGCTTGTTATATGTTCTCAACGTGATTATCTTGAACACACAGGTTAGTTGTTACTGGAAACCTGATCACAATGTCAGTGTTGTTTAGCTTACAGTGGGTATGCACAACATTTATAGAAGTCAAATACATTTTATAGTATAGTCAACCTCATTCATTTCAGCTGTAACAAGGAAAAATACATCACTTCCTGCATGATTGAATGTTTTTAAACTACATACACTCACTTTGTCAACAACATTTAATACAACTAATGGGGTAACCTGCCTTTAAATATAGATATAAATATAGATATAGATATAAATATGCACATGAATGCAGGCTTAGAGTTAGCATGTTTAACAATAAGATATAGTAAAATACTAAGGAAAATACTGTTTAAATTATCACTAATAAAACAAAATAAAACTAGATAGTTCAAGACAATATAGATAATTTAGTAGAATACAAGCTCTCCTGTAAAAAAATAGAATAAGTTGACATACGCTGGTAATGCATATGTACTGTCAACGTAAAAGATCTATATTTAAGGACAGGGGCTATTACAACTCTCGTTTAGTCCTGGAATATTGAAGGCATCAAGCTTAAGTTGCCATTCCAGTTCTAAAATCTCTAATAACAGAGAGGTAGGACCACCCCTGATAGATCTATGCATACAATCAATGCCCATGAAGGCAAAGTTGTGCCCAGGATTAGATTCTACATGTTTGGCAAGGGCATTCTCACATTTGTTATTCCTAATAGCATAGCTGTGTTGGTATATGCGCTCCCTAAATTTCCTATCAGTTTTTCCGACATAAAATGCCGGACAACATACACAGAGAGCTACATATATGATAGATTTAGTTTCACAGTTGATTTTACAGTTAATCTCATATTTTTTGTATCCTATGTTAAAGGAATTCTCTGTGCGCACCACATGACACCAGTTACATGTGCCACAACTGAAACAACCTTTGGTTCTCTGTAATGTTTGACTAGAGTGATTCCTTTGCAATAATGTTGTTACCTCTTCTGTATGTGAACCTCGGTTTAACACCGAGTTTCTCCGCCAAAAAGGAATTATTAGTAATGAAATATCAATTCTTATCTATGATTCCCGAAATTTCTTTAGAGTTCAAGTTGAAAACCGTTGAGAAGGACAAATTGTACTCACATTTAGTCTTGTCAGAACTGTCTTCAGTACAAGGCTCTGTGAACAACTGCTCACTAGAGTTACTGTTGTTGACAAGCGGCGTGATTATTTTTTTGACAATTAATGGTCTGAAAACACCGCTTAATCTTTTGTTTGTGACTTCTACAATTAGTTCTTCTATAATAAGTGGAGGATATCCCCTATTAATAAAGAACTCAGTTAATACTCCACATTCACTTTCAAAATCTTTGAGTTCACTACACATTCTAACTGCCCTGACTAGCTGTCCCTTAATGATTGCTTTTTTTAATTTAAAAGGGTGGGCACTTGTGTAGTGTAAAAATGAGTTAACATACGACTCCTTACGAAAAATGGACGATATGAACCTAGAATTACTTTGGTCCTTTTTAAGTTTAACGTCCAAATAATCTATCTCGTTAATCTCAAATTTAGAAGTGAATCTAAGAAATGGGGTTGTTTGATTGAAATAGTCAACCAGCAATTGTGCCTCCACTTCATCGCCCCTAAAAAGAATGAAAATATCATCCAAGAACCTGATATAGTACCCAATTCTCTCTTTCCAAATTGGATGTTTGAGAACAAATTCTTTCTCCCAATATGCCATGAACATATTGGCTACGATGGCCCCACAAGGGGAACCCATCGCTATACCCCGCTTCTGGATGTAATATTCCTTTCCAAAGATGAAAAAATTGGAGGACAGAACTATGTCTAACAGTTCTGTGATATTATTAATCTCATCCCTTGGGGCTTTGAATTCCATCAGCAACAATTCTAACCATTCTATGGCCTCTTGGTGTGGTATTGAAGTGTATAAGTCGACGACGTCGACTGTAAGGAAGTTGAAGGAACTATCAAAACCAATGTTGTTAATATTGGCAAGAAAGCTCCAGGAATCTTTGCAAATGCTTGGAACCAATTCCAAATACTTGGACAGCAAAAAGTCAATATATTTTGCTGACGGGTAAGAAATGGAGGACCTCCCATCAACTAATGCCCTCATAGGGGGATCAGCCAAGTTCTCATGTACCTTGGGTATACCGAACATCACAGGCATCCTAGGCTGAGAGATATTGATATATTCATAAGTATCAAGGTCTATTCTCCCTTCTATGAATAAATCTCTATAATAGCCCTTAATCCTGTTGATGCTGGTATTCATTTCGTTGAGGGAGGAAGTGTTATAAGCAGGGGTGTCAAGAACTAATGTCATTTTTTCATTATAAAGACTGTTCTCAAATACTACCAACCCCCCTCCTTTGTCGGGTTTCATAACCCTAACAGAAAACTCCTTTAGTTGATTCAGGGCCTGTAGTTGTTCTCTAGAAATGTTGAACTTGTTTTTCATGGCACCTTTGGCTTTTTCAAGGTGTCTAATATCCAGTTCACAAGCATTTTCAAAAATGCGTAACCCCACATGTAGAGGAGGATTAAAGGTGCTTGGCATTTTTAGACCAATAGTTCCCTCTGTTTGTTATTTCCCTTTCATATAAAATTTTTTTTTGTTTTTAGAAATCTATTTTAGTATAGATTTTTTAACTTGGCAGTAATATGTTTTGTTGCATATTGCGTGTGTTTGCTGTTTTATTTAAAAGGCTAGTTGTCATGTTGTTGACAAAGTGAGTGTTGTTTTATACACATTTAAACATGCAGGAAGTGATGCATTTTTCCTTGTTACAGCTGATTAGAATGAGGTTGACTATACTATAAAATGTATTTGGCGCCTTTTTACTGTGTTTTTTGCCTCTGATGAAGCTACTTTGGTGTTGTAGCGAAAACGCTGTTTGTTTTACTGCTGTAATAAAATTGCACCCCTGCTTATAACACTTCCTCCCTCAACGAAATGAATACCAGCATCAACAGGATTAAGGGCTATTATAGAGATTTATTCATAGAAGGGAGAATAGACCTTGATACTTATGAATATATCAATATCTCTCAGCCTAGGACGCCTGTGATGTTCGGTATACCCAAGGTACATAAGAACTTGGCTGATCCCCCTATGAGGGCATTAGTTGATGGGAGGTCCTCCATTTCTTACCCGTCAGCAAAATATATTGACTTTTTGCTGTCCAAGTATTTGGAATTGGTTCCAAGCATTTGCAAAGATTCCTGGAGCTTTCTTGCCATTATTAACAACATTGGTTTTGATAGTTCCTTCAACTTCCTTACAGTCGACGTCGTCGACTTATACACTTCAATACCACACCAAGAGGCCATAGAATGGTTAGAATTGTTGCTGATGGAATTCAAAGCCCCAAGGGATGAGATTAATAATATCATAGAATTGTTAGACATAGTTCTGTCCTCCAATTTTTTCATCTTTGGAAAGGAATATTACATCCAGAAGCGGGGTATAGCTTGAGCCTCAAGCTCAATGCCAAAAAGTGCATTGTTATCCCCTTTCATAAAATCTCTGTACCCATGAGCTACCACATAGGCGGCAGTCTTCTTAACACCGAATGTGTGATAAGAGAGCTTGGGACCCAAGTGGACATTGGTCTCTCCTTTGATAATCACATTGCCACAGTAGTCAGGAAATCCTTCTACATGGCACACCTCATCACAAAAGGGTTCTCATCCAGGAAAAAAGAGGTCATTGTTCCCCTCTACTCGACACTCATTAGACCCATTATAGAGTACAATGCCCCTTTTGGAATGTACCTGACAAGACATCTGCAGCAGCTGGAAAGGCCACAGAAGTACCTCACAAAGAGAATTACTGGCCTCAAACAGATGCCCTACACTGATCGTCTCAAAAAACTCCAGCTTTACTATGTAGCATATCGCCTACTCCGAGGTGATCTCTGCCTAACATATAAAGCTATGTCAAACCCAGAGCTGTTGAACATGCTACACCTAAAGAAATCCCAATCCCTTTAGGCTACATGCTCTAGGGACCTAAACCTTGTCACCACAATAAACAGGACTTGCAGGAGGGATAGATTCCTGTCCCAGAGACTTCCCATACTCTGAAACAAGCTGCTCATCTATGTCAAGCAAAGTTCCTCATTAACACTCTTCAAGAAAAATCTTCATGAGTGGATGGGAAATAGGAAATACACCCCTGGGATCACTTCTGTGGCTCTACTCGACAGGTGCACAGGAAATTACCTTTCTTGGGTTGGCGTAAGCCATGGAACATTGTTGGCTAGTCTTACTTAGGCCCTTGGGCCGATAGCCTAGCCCATAAGGCAAAACAACGTACCCAACACACTAGTCATAGGTGACTCTATAATCAGGAATACTGATGTCCCACTCACCAGGCTAAACAAGGAGAAGGTCGTTGTCAGCTGCCTGTCGGGTGCCAGGATCTGCCACATAACCCACGCACTCAGGTCACTCCACAACAAGTACAGATATGACGCTGTGATTGTCCATGTTGGTGTGAATGACCTGAGATGTACCTCCCTGGACTACATGAAAAGAGACATGGAAGAACTCTCCGATCTTGTAGCCCAGGCAGGTATGACCCTAGCCCTGAGTAGCATCCTGCCATCACCCAGAATGATACCGCAGTACAAGGACAAAATGATTGACTTCAACAATTGGCTAAGCTTCTGGTGTCATTTTAAGGGGATCCAGTATCTGTCTGCCTGGGACGACATGGTCAACAGACCATGATGCTTTGCAAGAGATGGCCTGCACCTGTCACCCCTGGGATTCCGGATACTGGCAAAGGTTCTTGCCGCCCCTATAGTGCCTTTTTTAGGAAAGGTTCAAATGACAAATTCACCACCATAACAGGAACAGGCAAGCAAAACCTGAGGGTAATGCTACTCAATGCTAGAAGTCTAAATCTCAAAATGCACTCACTCAAGGCACTCCTTAAAATGGAGAAAATTGATGTCTGTGCAGTGACTGAGACCTGGTTTAAGGCTTCATAGAGCACCCTGCATTAGCAGACTATAACTCATACCACACTTTTTAGCCATCTAACCTGGACCAGAACACCAAAGGTGGAGTTGTGTCCATATTAATTAATGATATCCACACCTCCAGGCTAGTTGCTCAGCATAATGAAGCTGAGGTTATCCAAGTGCAACTAACTCTGGGCAAAACTGCAATTCAAATTGTAGCTTGCTACAGATCCCCCACCATGCCCCAGGATTCCTACTCCTCTTTTCTTGATATACTGGAAAATATTAGGGTTCAACCAAACACCCTAATATTGGGCGATTTCAACTACCCCACCATTAACTAGGAAAACTACTCATGTACCAATGCCTTCACTCAGCGCTTTCTGGAATTCATAAATTTCAATGCCCTGGATCAACTTATCCACACCCCCACCAGGGGCTACAATATCCTAGACCAAGTCATTACCAACATGAGTGACTGGTGATCCACACCTGAAGCCATCTCCTCGTGGGTCAGATCCAACCATAAGCTAATCACCTTAGATATCCACATCCCGCCCCCACCCCCCATTAAGGAAACCATGGTAAAAAATTTCTCCCAAGCCAACTTCATGCTTCTTAAGACAGAAGTGGTGAACTTCATGACAACCATGCAGATGGACAATACAGTTACGACTGCTGAATCCTGCACAAATGCACTCTATAAGCACTTACACAAGTGCATGGATCGTGCTATCCCAAACAGAACCAAGACGCTATCCTCCAGAAAAAGGAAGTCAATCTGGTGGTCCCCTGCCATAAACAAACTCTACAACAGAAGGAAGAAATTGTTGCAAAAGAGAGTAAAATCCCATGAGTGGAGGAGCTCCCTGGTCAGCCTCAGCAAGAAGCTGAGATCCCTTATATGATCCTCCAAAGCTAGCTATGAAAACAAGATTGCCACTGATTCTAAGGACAACCACAAAGCATTCGATAGCTATGTCAAGAATCTCAGTGGCAACACCCAGATCTGCTCTGAGTTATAGCACAATGGCACAAAAATTACAGAACCAACTGATATTGCCAACATCCTGGCAGATAGGTTCAGTGCTAATTTTACCTCCCTCTCACCCCCTAAAGGGCCCATATCTATACAGGATGAATGCAGAGTCCCTGTAATCCCAACTTCAGAGGTAAAAGCAGCACTCTCTAAAGCCAAAAACACAACATCCATGGGACCGGACAACATCCCAGGCTGTGTTTTACACGAACTTCAGAACAAACAGGCTCCCCACCTAAGCACCATGTTCAGTCATAGCCTCACATCAGGCTTTGTGCCCACTGAATGGTGCACAGCAACAATTATCCCACTCCACAAAGGGGGAGCCACCACTGATCCTGGGAACTATCGCCCTATTAGCCTGATATGCCTGGTCTGCAAGGCCATGGAACGTATCATTGTGGAATTCATAAACAAAGACATTGGTAACCTCCAAACTCTGGACCCAACCCAGTTTGGGTTTGTGAAAGGCTGATCTTGCCTCCTGAACCTGGTTGACTTCTCTGAGGCAGTCACCAATGCCATAGACGAGGGTAAGGTGGTTCACACAGCCTATCTTGACCTCTCTAAGGCTTTCGACACCATCCCCCATTCTGGAATTATAGATAAACTCACTAAACTAGGTATAAATCACTATGTCACAAGATGGGTTGCCAACTGGCTCACTGACAGAACCCACATTGTAAAAGTTGCAGACTCCAAATCTGACTTCAAACAAGTGACAAGTGGTGTATCACAGGGTTCAGTCCTGGGACCTCTCCTGTTTGGTATCTACTTCTCTGAAGTACAGGCTAACACAGAAGGCCTCTGGCTAATGAACCTCACAGATGACTGCAAACTAGGAGCTATAGTCAAGTCCCCAAATGATGTGGACATCCTACAGAAGGGCCTCACTGAGACAGATGCCTGGTGTCAGAGCCATGGCCTCAAACTCAATGCCAAAAAGTGCATTGTTATCCCCTTTCATAAAAACTCTGTGCCCATGAGCTACCACATAGGCGGCAGTCTTCTTAACACCGAATGTGTGATAAGAGAGCTTGGGACCCAAGTGGACATTGGTCTCTCCTTTGATAATCACATTGCCACAGTAGTCAGGAAATCCTTCTACATGGCACACCTCATCACAAAAGGGTTCTCATCCAGGAAAAAAGAGGTCATTGTTCCCCTCTACTCGACACTCATTAGACCCATTATAGAGTACAATGCCCCTTTTGGAATGTACCTCACAAGACATCTGCAGCAGCTGGAAAGGCCACAGAAGTACCTCACAAAGAGAATTACTGGCCTCAAACAGATGCCCTACACTGATCGTCTCAAAAAACTCCAGCTTTACTCTGTAGCATATCGCCTACTCCGAGGTGATCTCTGCCTAACATATAAAGCTATGTCAAACCCAGAGCTGTTGAACATGCTACACCTAAAGAAATCCCAATCCCTCCAGGCTACATGCTCTAGGGACCTAAACCTTGTCACCACAATAAACAGGACTTGCAGGAGGGATAGATTCCTGTCCCAGAGACTTCCCATACTCTGAAACAAGCTGCTCATCTATGTCAAGCAAAGTTCCTCATTAACAAGAAAAATCTTCATGAGTGGATGGAAATAGGAAATACACCCCTGGGATCACTTTTGTGGCTCTATTCGACAGGTGCACAGGAAATTACCTTTCTTGGGTTGGCGTAAGCCATGGAACATTGTTGGCTAGTCTTACTTAGGCCCTTGGGCCGATAGCCTAGTACCTACACTTAGGCCCTTGGGCCGATAGCCTAGCACCTACCTATGAACCTATGAACCTATGTTAAATAAATAATAAGTAAATAAATTGTTAATACAGTTTGATTACTTGTATATAAATGTAAATCTGGCTATGTCACAAGTGATAATTCAATAAAGGTGTTTTAAAAAACAAAAGAAAGGGGGAGGAACCAGAAGGAGATGTTAACGTGCAGCACGACACAAAGTATAAGCAACAGTCTGCACTAGTTTACAATATTTCTAACTATGAGTTAAATCAGTATGAGCCTGCTATTTTAGAGAAAGGTCTATCTTTTATACCTTTACAAAAGGCTAATATTATTGAAGCATTAACCGAGCTATGTTTATTTGCTTGGAATTTGAGTTTGAAGTTACTTTTCTCTTCATGTGTGCATGATTTAAGTAATGAGACCATTAAGAAGCTAGAGTACATTTATGTCTATTCACGCTCTGCACATATTAGCGTTTTTGAATAAATGTGAATTAGATTTCTATCATTCATTTCAATGTAAGAACAATGCTAAGCTTTGTAATTTGAACAGAAATCAGTGTTTAGCTTTCATTTTTTTAATTTCAATAGAAACATTGCAATACCCCAGCAGATAAAAGCGGGATGGTTGTAATTATGGACAGCAGTAAATATAATGGCAGTAGGAGTGAGATGTGAAAAGATTCCTTGACTTATGTGGTTCTGCTGAATAATGATGTCGATTAGATTATTTCAAAAATTAAATTGGTCATTTGTGACTTATATTTGAACTATTGCATTACCTCAGATCTGTTTGATTATTTTTCAGTTATAGATCCTACTTTACCAGCAATATATGGTCTGCCTAAAATTCAAAAAGATTTGTTAAATTCACCTATGTGCCATTTCGTAAGGTATGGATGGTTGACTGAAATGATTTCCATTTATATGGAAAACGTATTAAAGCCATAGTTGGATGCTATTGAGCATGTTGTAGTTGATACTGGTGACTTTATTTGAAAAGTTAATAAATAGTATACATCCAGCATTTGTTCTCCCTTTAGATTTGTTACAATTGGTATTCCTAATGATAAAGGTGTTTCTTCTATTAGAAAAATACTATGTGCTAATTTGAATACTACAAACAGATTTATAAATACCACCTGGCATCCAGAGTTTATGTATAGGAATATATTAAAAGGACAGTTATGCCTTTTTTTAAGATTATCATCTGATGATATAATATTTGATATAGAAGTAGTGGTGATACCTAATGACTTTATGAAATGTGGATATAATTTACAAGAGGTAAATAAGGCACCGCGTGAGGGTAAATATCTTTGTAGTGACAGTGTGTACCCATATTTTAGTTATGATTAATTAATACAGAAAAATAACAAGGCTTTATTTGATACATATCTTTCCTATGTTATGGCTTTTACTAGCAATTATAAATCATGGTAATGTAGGTTCTACAACTAGCAACTGCAAATCAATTATTAATATTGTAAAACACATATCTCAACTCTTCTCTGTGCATCACCAATTCTCACAAACCTTAGGAAATTAGAGTTAGACAAATTAAAATCCTGCTATAACAAAATTTGCTAGTGACACCATCTCTAGGGCACATTGCATTGCACTCAAACCATTGACTTGGCTAGAACTCCCTTAACTAATAACTTATCACCAACTGTGCTCACTACATAAGATCTTGCACCAACCTGAAAAAACACCAGCACTTCAAAACGTATTAACTTCTTACTCTAACAAAGTGTACTTTGCTTGAGTAGCAAATTCCTATTAAATGTTGTCAAAGCTAGCAATAAATCAGGCAACTCCCTTTTCTCGAACTACACAGCTAAATTCTGGAATAGCTTACCATCAGAAATAAGATCTATTACCAGTTTATCTCACTTCAAAATAACTCTTAAGACTCACTTAACCAATACATGGCTATGCTCCTGTACAAATACTGAATAAGAAAATAATTCCAATGCAATGCAATGTCCTAGTTACTCTAAACACTCTTTCTCTAGGTAATACTAGTTCTTCACAGAAATCAGATCACATTTTACCCTTTAACATACTTCTACCCGTTCTTATTACAATCTAAAGACTGTATTCAGACAACAGTAAAACTGTTCTCCTTAAGTTGCAATTATGTTTCAGTATCTATACTCTGCTGCATCTTTACCTACAACAGCTATCAGCCAATGTAGTATGTTGCCATTCGGCTTTTCCCATTTAGGGGTCGCCACAGCAGAACTCCAGTCTGCTAATGATTGGCAGTAGATTTTCACGAACGCCGAGGTGCCAGCTCGATGTTCAACCTTCAACGAAGGCACGCCCATTTACGGATGTCTTTCGAACACCCACCCAACTCCGGGGAGGGCATGCAGACTCCACACAGAAGGCACTCCCCACACTCCAGCTGAGAATCGAACAAGAGAACCTCTTGCTGTGAGGCAACAACGCTACCGCTGCACCACTGCGGATGTATCAGCCAATGTAGTATATCTAGGAAAATTGCTCATTCACTGATTGTTATTAATTATACCTGGTTTACACTGTATAAGTCTCTCTTTTTTCTTGTACTAGACTATGCAACATTGCCATTAAAAAGAAAATTTACATGAATGTATTTTTATCCAATAGTATGTGTTTAACACAAATGTCAAGTCATGTATAAGTAAACCTCGTATTTATAATTATAATCACTGTTACCTGTTAAATGCAAAGCTTTCCTCTCTGGCCTCTGCTGAAAAAAGATTTTTGTCCAGTCAGACTTTCCTGGTAATCAACTGTAAAAAAAATAAAGAAAGAAAAAACTAACTAAATAAAAAGTAATTGGTCAAGTTTAACGATTTCACAAGATATTCTAAAAATTATTGGTCCATCTCCTAGGACAGTGTTTAAAAATAAGCTTAATTTGAAAAGACAGTTATGCTATAGATGGTCAAATCAAATTACTAATATGGTGAAATATATAAATTTGACAATAAGTAAGGGCACATTTCCCTGTATGAAGTGTAACTGTCATCTGTATAGTGATATTACTGATTCTTTTATAAATCCTATAACTCAGCATAAATATGAATTTTTTTCAACATGCTGACTGTGATACTATAAATTTAGTTTGTATTGCTAAATGCACTATTTGCACATCATTTTATGTAATAAAAACTAATATGTTATGGGATAGGATAGCACAACATCTACAGAATATTAAAAACAACTGAATTCTACTAATGTTTTAGCAAAGCATGTTTTATTGATGTGTATAGCTCACTCTTAAAATTTCTGTTTTGCAGCTGGTTATTTGTGGAGCTAGGAAGGGTGATATTATAAATAAAACTGGAGTTTGTTAATATGAATGGATTAGTAAATTAAATGCATTAAATATGCCTGGTATAAATGAGTCTTGTTCTTTAAAATCTGTTCTGAAACTAAGGAGTTTATATCATTGATCATGTGACTAATTTAAAGAATGTGTCCTGGAGCCTTTTAAATACTTGACTAAGCGTGATTTGTATGTGAAATCTTGTATTGTATTAAATTATCTATATTGTCAGACAAAGGGTACGAATGGAGCGATGGAAAGAGAACAAACAAAGGAGTGCAGTAGTGCTAAAACTTTTATTAAATTTTTCATATATTGGTTTGGTTGGTTATGCTGGTTTTTATTGGTTTTTACTGTTCTCTCTGGCATTCTACAGTTTTCATGAAGCAAAACTAACCAATACAAAAAGCGCAGCACCAAAGATAATTTGAAGAGAAATACAGACAAAGGAATCCAGACATGGAAAATTTTGCAATACAAAAAATAAGAAGACAGAGGAAAAATAGAACAGGGGATTAGTAATGGAGAAGATAAAGAAATAGAAATTGAGGTTATGGAGTACCTGCAAAGTGAAGGATTTAGTGTAGAAAATCTAATTCATAAAGTACCACAACATGAGAGAGTAATGGATATCCAAATTATGGGGGAAACAGTAGAACAGGAAGCAATTGGTCAGGTGCCATATGAAGATAATTTGGAGCCTTATACAGGAAACCAGCATAAATGTTCACTTGAAGCTAGACAGCAAGGGAAGGAACAAGAAACTGTGGAAACTCTCATGCCGTCAATGTTGAGGAGTGATAGGCCAGTGAGTTCCTGTATGATAGAACAACGGATGGCACAGGATGAAATTGATGAGCCTGTGTCACAGGAAGACGCTATAGAACCTTCTATAGAATGCCAGCAGGAACTGGAAAACAAAGGATGCACCCTCAGTTTGGGAGAAAATGAGCTACGAGAAGAATTGCTTGATTTAATAGACATGGATGGATATATTAAGATCAATGAAAGAAATAGATTGCAGAAGGTTAATAAAACTCCAAAAGTCAGAAGTCTGATAAAACAAATGAACACAGTAATTAGGACTGTTCATAGAGACCCATGTGATATAATAGAAGTAAACAGGATATATTACTGTGCAGCTAAATTAATAACTGATAAGGTTCTATCACAAGAACACAGGATAGTGAGGGAAAGGAAGGGGAGAAATTGAATTCCACCATGGAAATAACAAATAGAGAAAATTGTAAAGCAATTAAGACAAGAAGTGTCACTGTTAGAAGACTATAGAAGAGGGACTAGATCAACAAAAATACTAAGAAAGATAGATTTTATAGAAGCAATGAGCAATATTAGAACAGATCAAGATACATCATGAGCTATTGCAAACAAATGAAAACTTTCAGCCCAGGCTGAAAGACCTAGAAGATATGAAGATAAATATAAAGAAAAAGTGCAAAATAGGCAATTTATTGATGACCGAAAAGGTTTTATAGAGAATTTGGAAATAAGGTAAAAAGAATTGTAAGATTGCCAAAAAAAGAACAAATAGATACATTTTGGAGAAGTATCTATGAAGATCCTGCGGAACATAACAAAAATAATAAATGGCTAGAAGAAGTAAAAGAAAGAATAAAAAGTTTAAAGGTACAGAATATGAAATAGGATGAATACCATACATTTTGGCCACAGAACCAGGACCAAAATACAAAAGGCGGGGGCGTATCCATATTAATCAAGGATGCCCACACCTCCAGGTTAGTGGCACAGCCCGATTCTTAAGAGATCATCCACATGCAAATAACAATGGGCAAAACTGCAATTCAAATTGTAGCTTGCTACAGATCACCCACCATGTCTCAGGACCCCCATTCCACATTTCTGGAAACACTGGGAAATATAAAGGTCCTACAAAACACCCTGATATTGGGTGATTTAAATTAACCAGACATTAATTGGGAGAACTACTCAAGTACTAAATCCCTTGCCCAACATTTCCTAGAATTTATAAACTCAAATGCCCTGGATCAACTAGTCAACACTCCCACCAGAGGTGACAACATATTGGACCCGGTCATCAGCAACGTGGGCGACTGGTGCTCCACACCAGAGGTCAATCCCTCACTGGTTAGATCTGACCATAAACAAATCACTTTGGATATCCACATTCCGCACCCCCGGACAAGGAAACCACTGTGAAAAACTTTTCAAAAGCAAACTTCATGTTACTTAAGACAGAGGTGGAAAGCTTCAAAGCCCCGATGCTAAAGGATAAAATTGTCCAAGCTGCAAAATCCTTTACTAATCATATCCTTATCCTTTACAGGCACCTACAAGAATGCATGGATCGTGCCATCCCAAGCAAAACCAAAAATCACTCCTCTAAGAAAAGGAAACCAGTCTGGTAGACTCCTGCCATAAACAAGCTATACAATAGAAGGAGGAAACTAGTACAGAAATAGTAAAATCCCAAGAAGGGAAGACATCCCTGATCAGTATCAGCAAGAAACTACAATCCCTCATAAAATCATCCAAGGTGAGTTTCGAAAGAAAAATTGCCAAGGACTCCAAAGATAACCACAGGGCATTCTTTAGCTATGTCAAGAATCTAAGTGGCAATGCTCAGATCTGTTCGGAGTTAGTGCAGAATGGTGCAAAATACACTGAACTGACCAATATTGCCAGCATCCTGGCAGACAAATTCAGTGCAAACTTCACCCCCCTCTCACCTCTAAAAGGGCCCATAATCATACCAGAAGAATGTAGAGCTCCTGAAATCACAGACACTCAGGTTAAAACAGCCCTCTCCAAAGCGAAAAACACAGCATCAATGGGACCAGACAGTGTTCCAGGCTGTGTCCTACACAAGCTCAAAGATGAACTAACTCCTCACATAAACAAACTATTCAAACTCAGCCTCTCCACAGGTTATGTACCCATAGAGTGGCACACAGCAGCAGTTATTCTGCTCCACAAAGGTGGAGCCACAACAGCCCCAGGAACTATCGCCCTATAAGCTTGACTAGCTTGGTCTGCAAGGCTATGGAGCGCATCATCATGGAACTCATTAACAGAGACATTGGAAACCTTGAAACACTGGACCCTACCCAGTTCGGCTTTGTTAAGGGCAGAGCATGCCTCCTAAACCTGGTGGACTTCTTTGAGACAATTTTCAAGGCTATAGATGAGGGAAAGATGGTACACACAGCCTACCTAGACCTCGCAAAGGCCTTTGACACCGTTCCCCATTCTGGTATTATAGATAAGCTCACCAGCCTGAACATAAACACCTATGTCACAAGATGGGTTGCCAAATGGCTCATGGACAGAACCCACATGGTAAGAGTTGTGGGAGCTAGGTCTGACTCTAAACTAGTTACAAGTGGCGTTCCCCAGGGCTCAGTCCTAGGACCCCTCCTGTTCAGCATATACTTCTCAGAGGTACAGGCAAGCACAGGAAGACTATGGCTGATCAAGTTTGCAGACGACTGCAAACTAGGGGTCATAATTGACTCTCCGGCTGACACAGACATCCTCCAAAAGGGCCTCACTGAGATGGACACCTGGTGTCAAAATCATGGCCTCAACCTAAATGCCAAAAAGTGCATAGTTATCCCCTTTGGAAAAAACAAAGTACCACAAACTACCACATAGGTGGTAGTCCCCTAAATATGGAAGAAGTAATAAGGGATCTGGGGACCCAAGTAGATAGTAAACTCTCCTTTGATAATCACATTGCCAAAGTGGTTAGAAATTCCTTCTATGTGGCACACCTTATCACAAAAGGGTTTGCATCCAGATCAAAAGTGGCCATTGTGCCTCTCTACTCATCGCTCATCAGACCCATCAGAGAGTACAACGCCCCATTTGGGATGTATCTTACAAGACACCTGCAACAGCTGGAAAGACCACTGAAATACCTCACCAAGAGGATCACTGTCCTCAAACAGATACCCTATGCAGCTCGACTGAAGAAACTCCAGCTGTACTTGGTTGCATACCGCCTACTCAGAGGTGATCGCTGCCTGACATACAAGGCCATGTCCAACCAAGAACTGATGGACATGCTCCACCAAACAAAAGCTTATCCCCTCGAGCCACATGCTCTAGGGATCTAAACCTCACCACAACAATAAATAGGACGTGCTGGAGGGATAGATTCCTGTCACAGAGACTTCCCATGCTTTGGAACAAGATTCCAATCTACATTAGGCAGAGATCCTCACTAACACTCTTCAAGAGAAACCTTGACGAGTGGATGGGAAACAGAAAGTTTACCCCGGGGATCACTTCAGTGGATCTGCTGGACAGAGGCACAGGGAACTAATCTAAGGGGGCGGCAAAAGCCAACACATTCTGTCTAGGCTTATAAATGCCTTTGGGCAGATAGCCTAGTACCTGCCTATGAACCTATGAACCTAAGTAACAGCTAGAGAGATTGAAACAAAGTTAGGAATAGCCTCTAACTGGAAAACCCCATGCCCAGATGCAGTACCTAACTTCTGGTTAAGAGTATTAACATCTTTGCATGAAGATTTAGCCATGAGTAAAACTTATCTATATGCGCACCCAGAACAGACACCAACTTGACTAACAACAGGAAAAACAATGCTCCTACTTAAGGGTGAACCTGCAAGTTTCCATAAAATTATAGTCCACTAGCTTGCCTTCCAATGACATATAAACTATACATGGGAATTGATGCCGACAGAGTTTATAGTCATTTAGAAGAAAACTCAATTATGGCATTAGAACAAAAGGGCAATAAAAGAAAGTCATATGGAACAAAGGATCATTTTTTGTTAAATAAAATCATGGTGGGGTACTATAAAAAGGGGAAGAATCTAAGTAAGGCATGGATTGACTACAAAAAAGCATTTGATAGTATCCCTTATTCGTGGATAAAAGAATGCTTAAAAATGTATAAGATACGCCCCACACTGATTGATTACATTACAGTGACCATGAAACAGTGGCAGACCACTTTGCAATTAAGCCATGATAAAGGACAAATTGTTATCCCAGGGATAAAAATTCAAAGGGGGATATTCCAGGGTGACTCTCTGTCACTGTTACTATTCTGTCTTGCCCTTAATCCATTAAACTGTTTACTCAACAGCTTAAGCCATGGGTATAATCTGGCTCCTTGAAAACAACAATATAAAGAGTTCTCACCTTCCCTTCATTGATGATTTAAAACTGTATAGCTCATCAGATAAGGAATTGAAAGCTCAGTCAAATCTTTTTCAGATGATATAAAAATGTAATTTAGTTTTGACAAATGTGCAAAAGCAACCTTTAAAGCAGGAAAACTGCAACGCCAGGAAAACATTATTTTGAGACTAGAATGTGATATAAAAGAACTTGAGCAAGAAGGAGTGTATAAATATTTGGAAACTGATGAAGGATCAACAATAAAACATGAACAAATGTGAATAAAACTTAGTAAGGAATACTTCAGAAGACTTAAATTATTCCAGAAAACAGTACTTACATCTAGGAACAAAATCCAAGCTATAAACCAATTTGCTCTTCCTGTCCTAATTTACAGTTTTTAAGTGATTGATTGGCCCCAAAGTATGCTGGATATATTATATATGAAAACAAGAAGGATGCTTCATGCTCACCAAATGATTTATAAAAATCAGTGCATACCAAGATTATATATTCCCCATTCCCAAAGGAGGGATGGGCCTCTTTGAAATTGATTATATGTACAGATCTGCAATTGTGGGACTCCACACATATCTACTGACCTCACAAGACCCAAACATAGTGAATGTTTTGAAACATGAGGAGAATAAATCTAAGATGACTTTTCTGCTTAATCTACCAGAAGCTTATCAGCATCAAGCAGGAATGGAAATCAAACCAGAAGTAGATAAAAATCAGGCAGCAAATGAATGTGTCAAACAAACAAAAGAAAGAATATAAGGTGAAGGATCAGATGAAAAGGCAAGAAATGTAGAAAAAGCATGTAGTTGCAAGTATAGAAAACTTTTGGAAGAACCTCATGTTGATCAGGAACAAACACTGGAATGGTTTAGGAGAGGTGAATTCAAACCAAGAGATGAAAAGTTAATATTGGAGGCCCAAGATAGTGGGCTGTGTACACATTGGTTTATAAAGTCCATTGAACATGTGGGAGAAACAGACAAATGTAGACTTTGTAAAACCAAACTGGAAACAGTTGCACACCTTGTTGCTGGTTGTGACATACCAATGGCAGGACTGTGTACTGAAAGGCATAATAATGTGGCAAGACTGTTGCACTGGGTATTGTGCAAACATTATGGTACTGAAGTGGCCACAAAACACTTGTAAACATGATCTACAAAGCATCACAGAAAATGAAGAAGTCTACATCAGTTGGGATCATCCACTACCAACAGTTTAAAAGATATATGCTAGAAAACCTGATATAGTGGTCCAAGAAAAGAAGACAAGAGTAGCCTTGATCATTGAAGTTGCCACACCCGGTGACTACAGTGTCTTGTGTACAGAGAGATACAAAGTCATAGAATATCAGGGTCTGCAGGCAGAAATGAGAGCAATGGGGAAGAAAGATACCCAAACAGTTCCAATACTTGTAGGAGCAACTGGTCTTATAAAAATAATTTTCAATCGTATTTCGATATGTTACCAATACATGTAACTCCATATGAACTGCAGGAGTCATTACTGGGCACATTGCAGGTCCTGCAAAGAGCACTACTGGCTGAAATCAAAGATTGAAACAAAACTGATTTCACAAACTTTAATTATATTTTGACATAAGAATGGGGTCCAGTCCCGTCATAGTATTAGAAAGCCAAAACACTTGGAGAAATTTAAAAAAAAGTCATGAATTGTCTGTTTTTATTTTGTTTTATATATGTTTAATAGTAAGGGTAGTCTGCTGTACTGTCATAAAGGAAGGACAAGAATGACCTGGCCATGCTTTGTACACCACTATTTACAATGCAGTCCAGTGCACAGCTGATAAAGAATGGGGCAAATTTGTACACTGCTGCTATGAGCCATGTCAATAAATCTTAAGCCAGAATAACAGTGTATTATATCTGTGAATATGGGCCTAGGGCTTTATGTAGTATCTATAGGTTTTTATAAATGGCCTTTCTAAGAGGTGTTTTTTTTTTTTTCTATTGTGCTTTGTTAGTCAGTTTTCAACACTTTTAATGATGGGTTTGTCCATATTGTGCTATTATTTTGTAGTGTAGTAAGGGTTAAATTCTCATTTGTTAATTTATAGGCTATTTTTGCAGTTATTTAAATCTTTTTTTGTGTAGATACTTCAGATCAGGTCTGTTTTGCTGTTATTTTTAAACTGACTTATTGTGCCATTAATTGATTGATTGATTGATTGATTGATTGATTGATTGACTGATTGATTGACTGGTTGTTTTGCATCAGATTTTCACTTGTCAAATATTCATATTAGGGATTTGACTTGCAGTTCAAGTGTATATTTTTCTGTGTGCCATGTGAGTGATTTTCTTTTTCTGTTTAACTGTAAATGGGTTGAGTTACATTGATTGTTTACACTATTAAACATTTTAATGGTGCATCCTTTGGTGATAAATGCTTGATGGAATAGAATAATTGTTGTAAATACAAATATCTACATTTTGTGCCTGATATAGATGATTTTGATCATGTTTGTGATCTTAATCAGCTTATTATGTATTTGAGATACTGATGCCAAGAAATCTACCTGAAAGCAGGGATGGGAAGGTGAATCTTGGCATCCGTATAGAGAATCTTGACATTCATTTGGAGAACACAAAAAGTAGGTTATGATCAGATATCCAATCATAATATCTTGAAGATTGGCAAGCTTAAACTGCTCTATGTACATCCAGTTACAGAAAAAAAATTCCAGGAGTGCAAAGTGCTTTACCGGATTTTAAAGCCTTTGAAAGCTGGTAAAGCACTTACGACCATAAGACAGACTGCAGGAGGAAATTGGAATCAAAGTGTTCCTCTGTAGAACTAATGATTTTCAAAGCTGTTAAGATACTTTGTTCTGCCACACTTATGTCAACAAGCGGTGGCACAGTTACTCATTACCAGCTGGCACTGCTCACTCTTAGTACCTAATGATAGACCACATCTTAAAGTGCTTGGTTGTCCTTAGTAAACTTTTGTTAAACACCAAAGAAATCTTAAGATCAAGTCACTTCCTGGGGACATGCTTAATTTGTATCTCTTTTTTCCAATCTCAGATCATAGTCACGGCACTCCATGTAATACAAAAATAATCACATCTCTGTATCAGTGTACATGGTAAAGAGGTAATCACATCTCTGTATTGGTGTACATGGGAAAGAGGTAATCACATCTCTGTATTGGTGTACATGGTAAAGAGGTAATCACATCTCTGTATCGATGTACATGGTAAAGAGGTAATCACATCTCTGTATCGATGTACATGGTAAAGAGGTAATCACATCTCTGTATCTGTGTACATGGTAAAGAGGTAATCACATCTCTATAACGGTGTACATGGTAAAGAGGTAATCACATCTCTGTATTGGTGTACATGGTAAAGAGGTAATCACATCTCTGTATCGGTGTACATGGTAAAGAGGCAATCACATCTCTGTATTGGTGTACATGGTAAAGAGGTAATCACATCTCTGTATCAGTGTACATGGTAAAGAGGTATATCTAAAGTACACAATCATGCATGAAGTCTCCTGCTTATCTCCATTTACTCAAAATCATTACTACATGACTACTTTTTTATTCAGATTCTTACTACATGGACCAAAGTCCAGATGCTTATTTTAAAGGTTCTTAGTCTAATCATTTAAGTTTTTATTTAAAATACTACAGTGCATGTGCATCATGTTTATGTGGCAGTACTGGCCCCTGTCCATCTCCTTGGTCGACTAAGGACCACCCACTACTTTAACATAAACTGACACATTGAAGTTAGAATATAAGCAGGAACAGGGAGTAAATCAACCTAAAAGAATAAGAAAAGTATACATTTTAATACATAAGTGGTTCTACTCAGTCACCAGACCATTAGAGTACACTGCTACTATGTCACAGTTCACATTGCATTCTGTTAAAATATGGGATACGATCGATGATGTGAAAAGTGATATCATATAAACAGTAGAATGTTACACTGTCAGGATCATTTGAGTATATGCGGTGCAATAAAATAACAATTTATTTCTTTGTAAATGCTCGCTATATTATCATTGCTTCAATACAGAAATGTTTACAGCTTTTTTGTTTCTTCTTTACCTTTCATAGTTTGAAGGCAAGACTTCTTTTGGCATGTCTGTTTTTAACCTAAGCAATGCCATCATGGGCAGTGGAATTTTGGGACTTTCTTATGCCATGGCCAACACTGGCATAGTACTATTCCTGTAAGTATGATGTAGGATAAACAATTTAGCAGTATAAGTTTTACAAAATGAAATAATGTAAATTATATTTAAAAATGTAATATTCCTTGCAGAAATTTGCCCTTAACCCTTACCTTGTGGTAATGCTGCTTGGAACTTCTGGTTTCAGTGATGGCCAGAGTAACGTGTGAGATGTTAAAAGGTTAATGAGCAGATTTTTTACATGATATTTTTCAATGCCCTGCTTATCAATTTAACTTTAGCTAGTCAACCCAAAACTATGAAAATTAAAAATAGTTCCGCTGTGGCGACCCCGAACTGGGAAAAGCCGAAAGATACACACACACACACACACACACACACACACACACACACACACACACACACACACACACACACACACACACACACACATACACACACACACACACACAATATTCCATACCCAAGATTATAACAACATAAACTACACTATAAACCTACTCCTCTGTAGGGACATCCTGGCTCCCCTTCTCCTCCCCCCACACACCCTACAACTCTTCCTCCACTTCTGCCTCTCCTCATCAAACACACCCCCCTCTCACCTCACCTCTTCTCCCAAAAATCTATCTGCTTACTAAACATCCAAAGACTTGTTAACAAAATCACTGAGCTCATACCTCCCCCCACAATCTAACCCTATTTGAAACCTGGCTAAAACCCTATATTACCAACAATGAAATACTACCACCTGACTATAACATTTACCGCTCCGATAGAGTCCCAAAAAAGGGGGGTGGTATTGCCATCCTCTACTCCGACAAGCTTAATCTATCTCCTGTAACCATCCCAATTCGCAGTTTCCACCCAGTTGAACTAATCATCCTGAATTGCCACCTCAACTCACACAAGAAATTTACTATCACCTCCATATATACCCCCCCAAGGAATAACATTCCAAACCTCGAACACATCCTATCCTGGTTGTCCCACAATATAACTTATGAAACTCTCATCCTTGGAGATGTCGATATTGACTGGTCTAAATTGACAACTGACTCTCCAAAAATCAGTATCAACTTACATGGATTCCACCAACTTGTCTCATCCCCCACCCGTATTCATAAAACCTCATCTTCTAATCCTATAATTGATTGGATCCTCACTCACTCCCCTAACCTCCACCACAGCCTCAGTACCATCCCCAACACATTAAGTGATCATCTTTCTACCTCCATCCAAAGATATTCTACCCAACTTCCCAAATCACACTCTTAAAGAAACTGACATAAACTCACTAATTTTGATGCAAATAGATTTAACTCCATACTATCTAGCACTAACTGCCTCTCAGTGAAGCTACTCTAAAATTTAAGCACCTGTTCCTAGATACTCTCATCTCCCTCGCCCCTACCAGAAGAATTAGAATCAAAACCAATTATGCTCCCTGGCTGTCTAAGGAAACCTGATCCCTTATACATAAAAGAGATAATGCTTGGAAAGCCTGGGAAAAAAACAGAGTACCAGCCTTGTCCCAAAACTACAAAGAACTCAGAAGCCTTGCCAAAAAAACATATCAACAATGGTAAGAACTCCTAGTATAACTCTCCCCAAATCAACTGTAAATCCAACCCACATAAATTCTGGTCCACCCTTAACAAAATTCAATTATCTGGTTGTCTTTCCACTCCCTCCCCTTTCCCAAATAAATCTCCTCTAGAAACTGGTACCTTTTTCAATAATTTCTTCATTTGTACTGTCCAAAAACTGACTCACACTAACCACAACACAAATCTCTCTAATACTCCTTCCAGTCCTCACCACAAAAAACCCTTTACCTTTCAACCTGTTTCAACTGCCTACTTTAAATCACTCCTTCTCAAGCTCAAACCATGCTCTCCCTCACAGATAACTTTCCTCCTATCTTGCTCAAACTAGCAGCCAAATCCATAGCCTACCCTGTATCTCTTCCACTCAATAGATCCATTCAAGAACCATAGTCCCTGACATCTGGAAATCTTTCTTCACCATCCCTCTGCATAAAGGGGGTAATTGTACTATTGACCCATAGCCAACCTTCCCCTTCTCTCTAAAATACTTGAAAAATGCATTCATACTCAGCTGCTCAATCTTCTCCTACAGGAAAGCTTTCTAACACCAACACAACATGGGTTTCGGCCAAACCACAGTACTGCAATCACACTCTTATAATTTACTCATGCAGTATCTGAGGACAGAGATAACAACAAACTTGTAGCCTGTCTTTTCCTTGATATCTCAAAAGCCTTTGACACCATCTCTCACCCTATTCTTTTATCTAAACTTCCTAACATCAATCTCTCTCCTTCCGCCCTAAGCTGGTTCTCTAGTTACCTCTCTAATAGGAAACAATCTGTCAGATGGCTCACCTCTTGCTCCTCCTCTCTTCCCATCACATCTGGGGTACCCCAGAGTGCCATCCTGGGCCCCGTCCTGTTCAATATTTTCACCAATGATCTCGAAACAGCTTGCAAACTATCCTCATTCATTGAATATGCTGATGACTCCACACATCTCCATTTCCAACAATATCTCAGACCTCCATGCTCAAACCTAAGACTCCTTTTTATCCATAGAAAAATGGCTATCTGATAATCAGCTCATCTCAACCCACCCCCAAAAAACCTCCTTCCTGCTCTTTCTCCTTTATTCTCCCTCCAATCATAAATAAATGTCAAATAAATAAAATAAATAAAGAAAAAATAAAACTGACTTTAGACAAAACTGACCTTCCAAGGATCTGGAACCACTTTAATATAGATCATAATTAATTTAGCGGAGGCATTCTTCAAACCTGGAATATTAGACTACCAACATTTATTATGTACAGGGAATTTGTGTTTCATGCTCTGCAACACATTATATTTGGGGCATTCACACCTCTTTTTAAAAACTGTATTGACCTCATAAACTCACGGAAGAGGGATGTTTCCTTTTCAAGAATTTTGCAGCAGCACATGGAAGTTACATAACTTACATAAACTCTTACAATAAGCAGCTGTCTGATGATGGGACTAAAGCAATGCACCTTACTGAAAATGTTAGTCCAAATTTTCAGCATGTACCATATCACAACTCCAACATTGCAGTGTTCCTTGAACAGAGAAAAATATTACTATACATGGGAATGCACTGGTTATCAGGAAAATGCACACACAATAAGTATGTGCAATCATAGGCAGAGGCAATCTATCTCTGGTTTGATACGAGGTGCTTATAGTCTGAAGTTTTGATACAGTGTACAGCAGTAGAGAAAAATAACTTTTACTGCTGTATGCAGCATGTTGGTTATTCATTTTCAATTAGAATGTTTGATAACATATTGTACAACTTGTATTCCATGTAAAAGTTTACATGCCAGCTACAGTTCACATGCAAGTCTTTATCTGAACATATTTTAGGTGCATGGTGCTCTCTTAACTTCGTGTAATTGTTCTTTGTCAGAGGCTGTTCATGCTACTTGTAGTCTTTACATTTTTATAATTACTTCATTGCATCCTGCCTAATGACAGATTGATGCCATAAAATGGCACTAGTTCTGTATTTAGCTTCACTGTTCCCTCAAGCTAGGCAGACAGTTTTCACCAGAAAAAAATTACATATCAAAAAGTGTGAGACATTTTATATGGTCATAAGGCCGTACCAGGAAATGCAGGGATATGGGTTTACAATGACACTATTATGTTTTTGTATGCACTTTCATACATTCATACTGAGACATAAGCTGACCTTTGAAGTGCCATTATTTTCAGTGAGTTAATTGTGAATTTGATTTTTCTTTATAGGCCTTGTAGGAATCACCAGTGATCAGTCCTAACTAAGAACAAGTGGCTGCCATTCCAGTTAACTCATTCCCTCCAGCAGAGCTCTTATGATTGTATACCTTAAACTCCCAGTGGGTGTGGCTTCAGCATTTAAAAAATTAATTTATCACATTACAGTTATAACAAATACTTATTAACAGATGTCATATATCAATACAATTGTGTTTGCCATCATATATGCTTCAAGATAAAATATTCTGATACCCTGTGTGTAGCATGGTTTTGGATTTATTAATGCAAATATGAACAGGCAATATTTGACTCCTAGAGGAGAAGTAGGGGTTAACTGCAGAAATGCCTGGAGACGTCACTCGGCTGTAATGAACTATTACTAAGCTCCTTACTGTACACATTGTTAATTTTGGATTATTTTCCCCTCCTAAATATTAAACTCTCCACACAATCATATCATTACCTCTGTCTCTCTCTTCAGACCCCATTTACTAAACTACACCTTAACAAGAAGAGCATATCTGTTCTAGCTCCAAAACTCCTCCACATCAGCAGTCTTAACATTTACAGTAAATTTAAGTCAACATTAAAATGTCATCTTTTTTCAGTATGCATTGTGCAAATGCAACCTTAAAAAACTGCCCAGCATAACATTCTCACACCCCCTTAGATAGATAGAAAGATAGATAGATAGATAGATAGATAGATAGATAGATAGATAGATAGATAGATATAGATAGATAGATAGATAGATAGACAGACAGACAGACAGACAGATAGATAGATAGATAGATAGATAGACAGACAGAGACAGATAGATAGATAGATAGACAGACAGACAGACAGATAGATAGATAGATAGATAGATAGATAGATAGATAGATAGATAGACAGAAACAGACAGATAGACAGATAGATAGATAGATAGATAGATAGATAGATAGATAGATAGATAGATAGATAGATACATCTACCCCTTGTCACTTATTCAAACCAGGTTCATATCTCTTTCCTCTGATTCAGTTTCATCATATACCCTTTCCTCTCTCAACTGTGTCTTCCTCCCTCTTCCGTTTGTAGTCCCCCCACCTTACCTACTACTTTTAGCACTTACTCTCTGTGCCCTACTCATATTGTATATGTGGTGTATGTAAGTAACCCAGGGTTACATTTTACTTATGGGAGGCCTTGTTTATGCTTCTCATTCCTTTCTTTTGTATAATGTTATATGGTAATCAGTGTGGCAGTCTTTTTGTTGTTATTCTCTCTGCTCCTTTTACCTTGCTAATTGTTTGCATTCAATTTTGTTTGCATTCAGTCATTTTGCCAAGTACTGTCATATTCGTTTTCTACTACTACTGCTCTGGATACAGGCTCTACCCTGGTAAACAGTTTCAAATAAATAAATACACACACACACACACACACACACACACACACACACACACACACACACACACATGCACACAGATAAAATGCACAATTAAATATATACATGCATACATAAAAAATAATTTCTGACTAATGTAATGCATTGTAAAGAAAAAACAAGTAAGGGCCTAGGACAGAGCCCTGTGGGACACCCTGACTGTAAGCAAGGATTTCACCTGTCCAGTTGTTGTATGTTACTTGCCATGTCCTATTGGTAAGCCATGCAGCTATCCATCTTATCAAGAGCACATCAATACCTAGTTATACTAATTTAATGGTCAGTGTTTTGTATATGACTCATCAAATGCTGAAGTTAAATCTATATAAATTACATCACATCACAATTTTCATTCATAGCTGTTATTATATTGTTATAGAACATCATGGTACAGGTGGTATTACATCTATTTTCTACAAATGCATGCTGATATATGGTTTAACTCTCACCCTATCCAGAGACATCATAACCTTGCTTTCTGCTTTTTCTGAGAGGATTTTGTGCACACTGGAATTAATTCACCATCTGTAATCTAGGGCAAATATTGTTTATTTATTAAATATAGATGTGCATATCCAAGTGTCAGAGTTATGTTACTGCTTGTCAAAGTTGTCAGATCTGGCACTAGAACATGTCATAATTTTTGGCACTGTGCTAAAAAAAGTTGCTAATCCTTGTTCTAGTCTGTTTTTTTGTTTATCTTTCAAAGTTCCCTGTTAAATAGTTGTTTGAATTCTTGAAAGACTGTGACCTTGAGATGCACAGTTGTGTAACTCCATATGTAGAATGTTTTGTCAAAGGAAGCTGGTAACACTTGTATGGATGAGTCACAGACAAAACTAGCATGAAGAACATAGATGATGCACACTACTTGGAAATCTGGAAACCTTTGGTGCACTGAGAGGATGGTAGGAACAATGAGGAATACAGGGATGAGACCCATACTGGAAGGTGAATTGAATGGCAGATTTTGTATAGTTTGTCAGTAACTTGTACAATGCTGAAATGGTTAACACTGAAGCTTTTCCTATTAAATAGAGTTGCTTCTGATAGGGCTAAAATGTAGATAGTATAGTAAATATGCATGATGACATCCAAAATCCTGCACATTGTATTTAGGAGATGGAGAAAAATCTTCCAAAAGTACATGATAAACAAGTACTGTGAGCAGATAAATTATGTCAATGTTTCAATGCAAAGTAAATCATTTTTTTGCTTTGTATAAGTATCTGTGAGAATATTTAACAGGACTGCTATTGAAAATGTTCTGGATGTTATCACTCACATCTGAGTATATCATGTCAGATACTATGTGAAGCATATATCAGTGGGAATATGAAGCTGCAATTGAGCAATCCGAGCTCCATTATTAGATCAGGTGCTTGATGATACAGCCAAAAGGATGAGTGTACCCATCTTGAGGCAAGGGGTGGGCCGTGCAGGGTCATGCCTCTACTGCCGATGTGATCACAGCTTTGGGTAGGGATGATGACCAAAGGGTGGGAGCCAGACCTGGGGAAATTAGGTTTGGAAACCTAAGCTGTGATGATAGCATCTTTTGGTCAAGGGAGGGAGCTTGTGTGATAAAATTCTGGGTCATAGTGCTGGATGAGCAAGATGGCCTCAGGATGTGATTATTTAAATGCTGTCTACAATGAAGAATCATAGCAGTGCACACCAAAACATTACCGTGATACTTAGGACACCTCTGTACAGAGCAAGCAGAAAATTATTCTAGAGTTGCTGCACTTACCTAGTATTTTAGCAAGCAGAAATGCAAAGCTGCTCGATTTTTTTCTCTGAATCTAAACTACCATGTGCATGCCCTTAATCTGATTGCTCTTCCCATTGAACACCTACAAGCAACCTCAAACAAAATTTGTCAGTGCATTCCTGGTCAGCACCATTTCCTGACTCTTTCCAAAGCCAGATGGTTACCCAATCTACATGCCAGACTTTTAAATGGGATTTTAATTTAAAAGACACTGTTAACAGACACATGTTGAGCCTTGCAAAAGGAACTCACATTAAAACTATTTACAAGGTCCATAAGGTCTAGCCATTGTATCTCATTTTGCCTAACTATTCCTAAACCATCTTTAGCGTGTGCCTCTAAGCTATCACTTGTGTCAGAGACAAGACTCTTTTAACTCCATCACTGTCACAATTAGGGAAGTTTTCAAATCATACAGATTTTAGGACAAAACATAGATCCTTCTTAATCCGTGTGGAAGCTTTCAACAAATGCCTAAGCATACCTTACTTAATGAGAATGTTGTTTGTTGGAAGGATTAGACAGTTGAAATATCTGCAAGGTGTATGATAGATTTTGTTGTTGTGGTTGTTATTATTATTATTGTTGTTATTTTCTGTTTTTGTATATACAAGTTTTATTCACAGTTATTTCCTTTTGATATTTGATAATGATGTTTTTTTTTGTTTTTCTAGTTTTATGTAACAAGTTCATGGCTGAAAAAGAGCCCCTGTAGTTTAGTTCACTTATCTGTAAGACAGCAATAAAATGAAATGTTATTCACTTTAGGCTTTCATTAGGAGTAACACAGTTAAAAGTAAATACAGTAAGGCTTCTGAAAGACATTTTCCCACCAAAAACAAAAATGCATTGTTTTGTATCGTACTGAGCTATTGCAAGGAATTCTGCACTGTTTGTGTGTGTGTGTGTGTGTGTGTGTGTGTGTGTGTGTGTGTGTGTGTGTGTGTGTGTGTGTGTGTGCGTGCACACGTGTGTGGATGTGGGTGTATATATATATATATATATATATATATATATATATGTGTGTGTGTGTGTGTGTGTGTGTGTGTGTGTGTGTGTGTGTGTGTGTCTTTATAGGTATATCAGTTTGTTTATTGATGGGTAGGTATAGATAGATAGATAGATAGATAGATAGATAGATAGATAGATAGATAGACAGACAGATAGATTAGATAGATAGATAGATAGATAGATAGATAGATAGATAGATAGATAGATAGATAGATAGATAGATAGATGAATCTAATGTTTAACATACTTCATATATCACCGAACTAGAACCCCATGCCATGCATGAATCTGTTTTTTTTTTCTTTTTATTGCAGTGTGAATTAGTTTACAATTAATTTCTTTAGAAGACTGTAGCATATAGGTTATTTGCATAAGATGACTGTCTGAGTGGAGTTTACCAAATTTCTTTCTGTTCTTAGCTTTATTTATTTGTTTTGACTGGCCTTTCTAGTGTAGGTCTTCTGATTTGACTTCTAATTCATTTTTTAAATGACAGGTAAATCATTCTTATTATTTCTGAGATGTATTAGGCCATATTATTGTTTTGTTTAGTTTACTATGTTTTAGAAGCACTTATCATATTAAGTGTAGGTATTTAAGGTTATGTACATTTTGTCATTAATTCCATTTTCTGTTGGCTGGGTGCAGTCTTTTTTTAATGCAATGGACAGTTTTTTTTTCTAGTATAGATGCATTTGTGTTCTGGGGTATTGTTCAAGTGTGACTTAATGTGGGATCAGTTGTTTTGTAGAGGCTTCTGTTTACCTTTCATGCTCAAGTATATGCACTTTCCCTCCCTTAGCTTAACTGCGTCTTATATACAGTTTTAAAATAACACTTCTGACTGCTGGGGAGTTAATGAGTGGATGATGCACACAGGACATAAATATGTTAATAGCATGCATGTGATGTACAGAAATGAAATATATTCATCCTGAAATGAGCATATATAGATGTATAACCCTGTGATTTTTTTAAGTTTGTAGGTTCATAGGTAAGTACTAAGTTAGCTGCCCTTGTGGATTATTATATACCTTTCCAGTTTCTATTTTTATGCTCGAATTAACCTATCCCATTTGGTTAGAGACTGGCCTTACCTATCCCATGGGCAGTAATTATATATTAGCCCTAATGAGAATAACTGTGAGAGCAGCATAAATAATTTGAGGTGACATAGGCATGGGATAAACATTTAGGAGCTACTTCTGTCCATTAGTAGTGCAGGGGGCATTCCTGGAGTAAGCTTTCTGTTTCCCATCCATAGATCCAAATTATGCTTGAATATGGATAAGGATAAATTTTGTTTTATGTGGCTTGGGAGTCTGTTCCAGAGCAGCAGTATCCTCTGCAAGATGTACCTCTCCCTCCAAACTATTCTGATGTTGCAGAAGAGGTTTAGATCCCAAGATTGAGTATTTCTGATGTCATTTGACTTGCTAATGTATAGTAAATCCATCAGTATTTGATCAGCATATGCCTTGTGTGCAAGATTAATTTAATGTACCTCATTACCACCTCTCTGCATAATAAAATAAAACAAGCGGGCAAGGCCAAATATATTATAAAACATATAAACATTATTCTTGTATAAACTGAGGAACTGGAGACAGTCACAGAGTCTTTTACTTTAGCATGCATTGGTTGGGAAGTCTGAAACTCAGTGTGTCATTATTTAGTGACTTAATTCCTAAATGATTTGCCACAAATTTTATGAGAACAAACCAAAAATAAGAAGCAAAAAATCTATTCATTTTTTGAAAATCTGGACAGTTGTGGTCGCCTCTTAGCAGTCTGTAGGACTCCCATCTTCATGCCATTCGGAGAAATATCAGTAGCTAAGCTAGGACAGAGTGAGAGGGGCAACTTCCCTAGGAGCAAAGTGTTACAGGGGTGTGATCAGCCAGTCCCTATTTCTCTATGCTTTCTACATCTCTAATGCCGCTGGTATTGCTTGGGGTCAAAGTTAAGCACTGTATTACCCCATGTATTGTCTAAACTGCAGCAACTGCTTGATGCCTTGTAGCAAGCAGTTTGCCATAGTTTAAAAGTAAAAAAAAAAAAAAAAAAATCACTTTTTGTAACTAAATTCTGAGCTCTTTAAGACCCCATGAAGGAAGGGTATAAACTGTAATAACTGTGTGCTACATTTGTAGCAAGAAATTTGCTGCAGTTTACAAGGCAATTATTATTTTTAATGAAATGGAGGAGGACTGGCACACAAACAGGACCTGAATGGCTAAGTAGGTGAGAGGCATTTTTATTTTGGTGCTCTTCAGTGGAAAAGCTAGGAGGGTGGGGCTGTAATAAGGCAATTATTAAAATATAGTGACTGGCCTAATACTGGAAAGTGTTTTTCTTTCTTCTGGGATTCATGTACAGGGCACCAGTTGAGCCAGCTATGCGTCTGATATACCTATATATGTTAGTGTTACACCTGACTAGGTAACGATACAGGTAACAATACTTGCATGAAAGATGCTATAGGATATTTTGTGGGTTAGTTTGTATAGGTCAGACACAAACAATCTTCAAATTATGCATTCAGGAACAAGTTTCTGATGCTAAAATCAACAATAATACAAAAAAAAAAGAAATAATAAAAATAAAAATATCATTGCAGTACATGCCTGGATGTGCCACTGTGTTCATGGAGGTAGTGCTAATCTGTTTAGTTTCACAGTGCTGGAAATTATCCCCAGTTTTAAAGAAATACACTTATTAGTTTAATTTTATATTTTATAGCCTTTTACCAAGTGGTCTTACTTAGGAACTTGATTTTGAATGGTTAATTATTTAATTTATGCTGTGTTTTGATTGGTTATCTCATCTTCATTTCTTATTTATGCTGAGTGATTTGGATTGTTGTTCAGGTGTTTGTTTCTGCTGACGTTCTGGATAGATGGCATTAAAACCTTTATTTTTGGCCATTATTACTCTCATTCCTTTCATTGTTGTGGTTTGTTGTCACTTGGAATAAAACACAAATTTGATGTTGAAAATATTTTTGTATTATATTTTTCTTCATTATGTTTTCCAACAAAAATGTATTATTGAAAATCTGATGAAATCACGGTGTGCTTTGCAATGCAGATTTAATTACTTGGATTTATAAATATTTGCCTGAGTAAGGCAAAGCTGTTTGCTGACTTTGTCAAAATTGTGGTACTAAACAAAAGCAGGATGCAGATGCTTAATTTACAAAGGTCATGCAAACAAAATGCCACATTGGCATACAGCTAAGAAACACTGGGCAACTCCTGCACTACTTATAAATCCTTGCACTTCAGTGCAGAGAACTTTTGTGAATAATTCCCTCCTTGTATACTTTGCAAGCCTGTGCCAGATGGCCTTACGTATTGTGTAATTGTTTATAAATCTCCATCAAGTATCATAACTGATGAAGATAATTTACTGGAGAATGTGCCATAGCTAAGATTACGCATATACTTATTTCAGAAGTAGTTGTGAACTCTTTAATTTCTAAAGTGGGCATATTAAGTAGTGGTACAGAATGCAGGTTATGTGAGTATGAATTTGTAGTACTTGGAACATACATATGTTCAAAAAAGAGTGATTGATATATTTTAGTAATAGTTAGGCAATTGCATACAAGCCTCCATTAAACAAGCTTATTGTAATGAAGCTCAGGTGTGACATCTTTACACTTAACAAGCTTGAGCAGTGACCACTCAGACAACAACTGTGAAACAGAAAGAGTGATACTTTCATGATGCACTTTTGTATGCTTTACCTTAAAATTAGACTATGCAAGCAGTTTTACAGCCAGACGTTATATTAAATTTCTAGCTGGTTAGAAGAAAAGGGCAGACCATTATTTGTTCAGTCTAATGCATTGAGAATGTGCTAAAATAAGAAATACAATTCCATCATAACAAACTTTTAAAAGAAAAGGAACTTAAAGCCATCCCTGGTTTCATAAACTCCTGTATGTATTCTTCATAAGTCACAATGACAATCATTACACTCCGTAGCTTGTTGCTCATTTGTTATTTCTTTCTTTCATGACTGGGTTTGATTTCTTGGGTGGGAGTAATACATAGGCCGGGATTTAGTAATCCTCTGTGTAAGACTAAATATGTATTACACGGAAATGGCAGCCTAAGAGTATGACGTCAGCGCGCCATGCATATTCATGTGGGTGCGCTGAGTCAACTCTAAGGCTAACATGGAGCGTGCATGAATGCCGAGCAGTCCAAATATCCATGCCCCTGCAAGTGCCTAAATCTGCAAATGTCCCCAGATATGAGCGAGTCCGCTCAAATGTGTATATCCCCAACATTACATTCCCCCACATTCAAAACCCCTGTACAAATGAAATAAAATGTCAAACAAATTTTTTTTATTAATCCCGATATAGCTGCCAGTATTTGCGCATGTGTGCACGAGTGTGCCCATTGCTTAGCTACAGTAAGCAGTTTAGACATCGAAGAGGATTAAGCCAAATAGCAAAAGCGTAGTGTTAGAGCCTTCGCACAAAGAGGAGGCATTCCCGGTTCGAGTCCCACCACTCCCCTTCCCATGTCCTGTAGGAAATCTGTGCATAAAATAATTCCTGACATTTACCTTTTAAATTTTAGTAAAATGCCTTGAAATGGCCTATGTAGTAGTGAACGATATTTTAAATATATATAAGAAGGTGAAACAGTCATGCATACTAATGAATGCATAAGCAACCTATCTTAAGCAATAAGAAGCACTGCTAAGCATCATTTACCAGTATTAAGCACATTTAAGAATATTTGCCCATAGCTAAGCACTGCTTTAACTAGCGCAATGGCTTTGCGTGTAGCTGCACATCGCACCAACTAGTGCAAACAATACATGTTTGCGAGAAGCTGCACACCATGCTAACTAGCGCAATGTCGGGCAACGTAGAGCAACGTGGGGCAAAGTTGAGCAAAGTCGGTTAAACACAGCCACACCTTCTAGCCGGTCAGGCCAGTAGTAAAATAAAAAGCAATGACAGGCCTCAAATCCGGGATACTGTGCGCCATAATCACAGTACTGAATCACTGAGCCATGACAGCTTTCACTGTTCATGCACTGTCAACATACATATACATATTAATCAAAGTTTACTCGGTGCTAAGCAGGTGTGCAGTCAGCTGAGATTTTTCAAAACTGGCCAATCACAAATAAGTGCGGGAAATGAGGCATATTTAAGCACCATAGGTGGGAATAATTGCCATAATTGGTTGTAGCTACCATCTGTAGTCAGAATGGCCAGTGTTGGAGAGGGCTCTCATTTTCGAGTGCAACAGTGGGGCATTGAGGAGTCAAAAGTGATGGTTTGGCTCCTCATCCATCATCATGATGCAAGACTCCTGCAGGGCCAGTTTCAAGGCACTGAATACAAAGCAGAAGCCTGGAACCATCTAGCACATGATTTCACCAGTGCCACAGGCGTCCCTAGGACTGGTGAGCAGGTCAGACACTACTACGCAGACCTGAAGAGATGCAAGTAGGACCAACTGAACCAATGGATACAGGAGGCCCATGGGAATGAAAATGCCCCACTACTGAGTAGGTAGCCATGGAATGGAGTATGTAAAAATTGCTATTGTAGTCTATATTATGGACAGGTATGTCTCAATATCCCTTCATTTACTTCACAGCTGCAGGTGTCCATGCTGTGAATCAGCAAGCCTATGCAGATAGGCTGCTAAGGCTGCGCCACCAGGCAGGTTAGTAATTATTCTGCATGTACTGTTATATAAAATAAGTGAGAGAGCCTGAAAAAGAGTGTTGTAACCCATTAATAAAGGTATAGTACATCTTGAATAAGTCTTCTGCATGCACTGTAATATCAAATAAATGAGAGGGCCTCTAGAAAAGTGTGTAATGTAATTAATAAAGGTATAATTCCTGGAGTGTGTCCGTGTCAATTAGTTCGAAATGTTGTTGTACCCTTGCATTATATAAATAGTACTGTTGTATTAAGCGCTGTCAACCCACACTTGGGCAGACCCATATAAAGTGGATGAAGGGAGTGCCAGTAGCTGTGAAGCATATATACAGTCCTCAACTGTTGGTTAATGGCTGGCATGCATAGGTAAATCTGGCACACGAGTAGCTTGTTAATATGTTCCCCATAAATGTCAGTGTGCTGCTAGAAATGTAGGAGGCTGTAGAAATATAACTGATAATGTCACCTGAACACATCCAGATATGTAGATATATAAATATAAATAAAATGTATAAATACGTAGCAGTAACATCTGCATCCTGGACAGTTTATATGTCAGATACAGGTCAGGTATTTAAGAAACTAGCAAAACCCATTTCACAACTTAATGGACTTTGCCTAGTGTAATAATACATGTAGGGGATATATACCTGCAGTCAGTAGGAATGTAGTGTAAACTATAAGTACATATAAGATGTTAATGGAGGTATCTTTTTACACCCTACTGTATGTGCATAAACAATGCAATTCCACACCACAATGGGTATGTCTAATCTCAAAACATTTGTTGGGACATATGTCCTATTGGTTTATAAATATCTGCATTTACTTTGATGCATGTTCCCTGTTCAAACACCACAATCTTGGTGGCCTGTTGCTACCAATCAATCCTGCATGCTGTTGGAATGTCCAATGTTGTTCTATATATGCATGTGTTATGCTTGCTGTTCAACTGTTGGAACTCTGGTGTGTTGGGTTAATGGGAATATTACTGCATGCTGTGACAACTAATTTGGAATGTTGTTGGCTGTTACTAACCCATATTGTCATTAAACCCTCCTAAACATAGAACGTATGGGAAGGCCAGTCCCAGCAGACCCATCTGTCCCACCTCAGCTGGCGATGGCACATGGCACCAGCAGGTCTGGTGCCCAGCCTGGGACCTCCTCCTCCATTGGCTCTGTGCCACCTTTGGGTGGAAGCACTGCAGGGGATGGGGCTCATCCCCCCCATGCAAGCATGGCCAGAGAAGGGCCACCTATCACCCTCCGAACGGTCCAGGCTGTGGTGCGTAGTGAGATCCAGCATTCGGTTGCTGATCCTCTACGCCAGCTCGAGGCAAGAGTGGCACGACTCACGGGTGAACCTGTCCCTCCTACGCAGCCCCTAGCACAGCCATCCTCTGGGCTGTGAAGGTGGAGTGGTGACTGCCCATGGGTGGGGATCTCAGCTCCACTGTTGCCATCTGTGGGCTCATGGGCTTGCGATTTCAAAACATCCTTCCCCGTCAATGGTGTTCACCCACCCCATGTGTCATATTCTGCCCCTGTATGCATCTTGTTTGTCTTGTCTGTTTACCTCCCCAATCTACCTCCCCAAATATACCTACTTCCCCTACCCCACATTCCACTCTCACCTGAAAAAAAAATGGGCAATCTGTTCCCACAAAAAAATTACACCCCATACATAGCTGCCTATTTTGCACATATGTCCACTGGACAGATAAACTGATATTTAATTGTCAGTAAAACATACTTTGTTGTCCTCACCCCTCTCTCAGGGATGGAAGGTTTCAAATTTCCCTCCAAATGTCTAGTATATGCACAGCTGTTGCTATTAAAGAAATGGGCAGCTATGGACCTTCCCTACACTCGTCCTGTACATCCCTAGCTGTTTTCCCTGCTGTATTGCCCTCTTTGTGTCCCTTTTTCACCACTTTCCTATCTCCCCATTTTCTATTCTTTCAAAAAAATTAGCACGGGGGTTAGCGGGAGTAAGCACTTTTAAACAGTAGTTAGCAGGTTTGCGCAAGTGTGCACTTGTGTGCGCTTAGCTAAGTATTGCTAAGCATCAAGCAAACCCACGCAAACCCGCTTACAACTGCTTAAAAGTGCCTTAGTCACCCTGGATGTGAGGGTCCTTGTTCTGCTCAGCAGCAAAATAAAACACCACTGTCAGTCTCGAACCCCGGACCTTGGACACACTAGACTGCATGAAGTACCACTAAGTCACAGTAGATATACAGCAGGTTGTTGCTGAAATATATATATCATGCATCAGAATGAGTGAATGTAAAGAAAAGATAGGAATGCCATAACACAAAACCTGTTCTGTGGAAATTTACCAGCAGCTGTTGTGGAATTGCATTACATGACTGTGATAACAGAACCAGATATTCTAGCAGTAAATAATGTTACAGCAGCACTTTACAACCCCCACACAGTGTCATAGCAGGGCAATCCACACCCAAATGTACAAAATACCTGTGTATTCAAGGTCCAGCAAGGATGTAGGTAGGCATACTCAGTACTGGAATTGTCCAGTTTTCATGAGCATCATGTGATAATGTCAACAAAAGAAAAAGCACAAACTGTGCAGAAGTGAGTACATTAATATCCACAGTATAGCAGTTCAAGAACAGTTCATGTGCCAAATGAAAACATCTCAATAACTATGTATGTATGGCAGCTAATTGTATAAGTAGAAAATAAACTACATACTCCCATTTATCTTGTGTTAGCATTTGAAGGGGTGAGTACAATTCTACACTGTCAACTGTGTACTGGAAGTGGCAACATTCAGGTCTGAGTACAACATTCAAATCACTGGCTACACCCCTAGCATCAGTTATAAGAAGTATACCATCCTTCTGACTTACACAACGGTCTCTACAGCAAACAAGTATGGTCCCCACTTTGGAAAACTGAAAGGGCTATGCCTACCTGACTTAGCATTGGTTTGCTATGACAGTGAGTACTGCAAGTACCACACAGCAGGCTGCATGCAATTGCCAAATGGTGGCCACCAATTGGTGCAGAGGCCATCACATGCACATGTGCAGATACCTATAAAAGCAGGCTGTACTTGCTGTCCACACATGCAATCATTTCATTGCAGGTATGGAGGGAGAGAGAGAGAGAGAGAGAGAGAGAGAGAGAGAGAGAGAGAGACGGACGCAGACAACAGCAGCAGAAAAAAAGAAAAAAGATAAAAAATATATATATATATATATATATCGAAAGAAAAAGTAATATATTGAAAAAAAGAAAGAAAAAAATAATATATTGTAAAAAATAATATATTGAAAAAAATATATATTGAAAAAAATATATTGAAAAAATAAAAAAAATATATTGCAAAATAAATAATATATTGAAAAAAAATTATATTAAAAAACATATATATATATATATCGAAAAAAAAATAAGATATAAAAAAGAAAATTTTTTGCAAAACATACAGAAACAACAAATACGAACACATACAAAGGAAAGGTATGTAACAGCTATGTATTTACTGGCATGTAGTAGATGTTTATGAAGAGTACTCTACATAGTTTGAATCATCCATATGTGGCAGCAGTAAGTATCTATGCACAGATACCCTGCATAACTACTGGCATGGAGAAATCAGTGTGTAGCCGTGTGCAGTGGAATATGACTGTGACATATGTAGTTCAGCATTAAATGTCAAACATTTGATCCATGCTATCTGTGTTCTGTACAGTAATGTGTACAATGTCTGTTTGGGAGAGTACTGCATACAGTTATATAAACATGGATGTGACATAGTAACCAATGCATGAGAGTCATATAAATTTGTAGCTTAGCATTGGCAACAGCTTTACCAGGCAAGTATACTAATCTAGCATTTGCAGCTATATATTCACCCTCTAATATTACTGTGTGCTCACATGTGACACCTGTTCATGTTGCAGCAAGGCCCAACAGGTCAGCAGTGAGGTACACAAACTTACAACAGTGTGGACCTTGTGTGTGTATGGCACACACATACGGAGAGATCTGTCTGTGTCAGCTATATTAGCATCTGTACATGTGCATAGAGCAAGGGACATACTGCAACTGTTTATGAAGGGTGGACATATGTATGTTGTTGAAGGTTGCTATGTGCATATTTCTATGTAGGTTGTAGAGTGTGACAAACAATACAGCATATAGTGCTGGTATATGACATGTGATGGTTAACCACTGTGGGTATGGTTTGTCAGGTTTGCAGTGTTGCAGCCAGTGAGGCCTGCTAAAGCTACTTGGCTGAGAACACCTTCAATGCATTCTGCACAACACTGTGCAATATTATGACATAACTGTATACCTCACAACTTTCGCATAATTGATATCCCCACCATGAAAGGTGGAATGTATATGTGCCTATATGTATATCTATATGTACACCAATGGATGTTTATATGTATGTATATATATATATATATATATATATATATATATATATATATATATATATATATATATATATATATATATAGAGAGAGAGAGAGAGAGAGAGAGACAGGGTCATATTTACTGCAACAGATGCCTGGTGACAAAGCCATGGACTCAAGCTCAATGTTGACACTGCATTGGCATCCCTTCTTGCAAAAACTCTGTACCCATTAACTACCACATAGGTGGTAGTCTACTTAACACTGAAGGTGTGATAAGAGACCATAGGACACAGGTGTACAGTAGTCTCCCCTTTGATAATCACAGTGCCACACTAGTCATGTCATCTGTCTACGTGGCACACATCATCACAAGATGTGTCATCCAGGGAAATATAGGTCAATGTTCCCCTCTACTCATCACACATAAAGCCCATTATAGAGTACAATGCCCCATGTGGTATGTACCTCACAAGACATCTACAGCAACTGGAAATGACACAGACATACCTCACAAAGAGTAATACCAGCCTCAAACAGATGCCCTATGCAGACCATCTCACAAACCCACAGCTGGACTGTGTCGCATACCTCTGCCTAACATACTAAGCTATGTCAAACCCAGAGCTGTTGGACATGCTCCATGTAAACAGATTGGAATCCCTATGAGCTACACGCTCTAGGGACCTAAACCTTGTGATCTCAATAAAAAGCACATGCTGGAGGGATAGATTCCTATCTAAGAGACATCCCATCCTCTGGAACAAACCACCTATCAATAGCAAACAAACCTCCTAATTAGCAGTCATCATAAATAATCCTGATGATTGTATGGGAGATAGGAAATACACCCCGGGAATCACCTCTGTGGCTCTGCTTGACAGGGCCACATGAAATGTAATTACCTGTGTGTCAAAGGCCAGGGTAGCATATGGCTAGACTTCTTTCGGCCCTAGAGCCAATAGCCTATTACCTACCTATGAAGCGATACACACCCACATGTACTTGTTGCAATAATTGCTATGTGAGGTTGACTGAGTGTGATGGTGAATGCATTGGTGAATGTGTCAGAGTTCTGTATATGTGTGATAGCTTAGTGGGAAACTGTTTCTGTCATGGTATTATGTGTCCTAGCTGTGATCCCAGCAAAAGATGTGTATGCAATTGCTAGGCAGAAAAAGCAGTATGCCATACGGTCTGACGTAATCCCTTGGTGTCGAATGGGGTGTCCCATTGTAGGCTAAAGCAGTACATGTATGCTTATTGAGTGCTACTGCTGGTGAATCCAACTCCTGTATGAACTGTAGTACTACCTGAAGCTGTATGCCTAAATAGCACAGTATGGTGTATGTCCACATTTCTTGGAACCACTGTTTTGTGTGTTCCTTGTAATCCTCACAGATTACATACCTCAGGCATAAGGTTTTGTAACTACTGACACACAGTACTGTATGGTACGCAGGTAAAGGTCATCTGGGTTGCCATACCTTTGTGTCTGGTATGTATGTCTGATGTGTGTGTGGGTATGCCTGTACTATGGCTTCGGTCATATGTGTATTACAGGATATAAGTGCGTATCTAGCAACATTTATAGTCTAGTACAGCAGTATGCCACCTATATTAACGAATGTGCACATATGTTAGGCAGGGGTTTGCCATCAACGACTAATGTGGTATAATGGTAATACTGTAACTGGACTTTATAATCATTGTAATGGATTACATATTTCTTGATGCACTAGTTTGATATATACCTCCTGTGGCTAGGTGGTGCATTGTGTCACATACAGTGTGCTATGTACTGTTGTATAGTATTACATACTGGTTTATCTTTGTTGCTGTGCAAAACATGGTTTGATATATAGAGTGTGCCAGGCACTGTCAGGCAGTTGTGGGCTGAGCACTGATATGTGGTATTGAAAGTGTGTATCCTCTGACAGCCAATAGGTTGCTATATATGGCAGTTAATTGATATCTGTACTTTAGAATGTTAAGTGTGCCACATGACTTGCTCACACATATTGTTTCATTGTCTTCCAGCATCATGACCCACCATCGTAATCCCACCTATAGCCCGGCAGAGGAGGAACAGATAATGACAAGCCTGGTGCAGCACTATGCCCTGCTGTTCTCCAGAACCAGCAAGGACCAGCATGAGTGGACTGCACTGTGGCAAGATCTTGTCCGTAGGGTAAATGACATAAGCATGTATAACCGGATATATGAGCAGGTACGCCATCACTGCAGTGATTTAATTAGACATGTCTAGCAGCGTGCATCTGATATCTGTAGACAACAGCTTGCCACAGGTGGAGGGGTAGCCATGCACCCCCCCACCACAGTGGAGGAGCTACTCCTGAGCCAGGTGGCTCCTGGCCAACAACAACAAGTAACATGTATCATCATGGAGGCCGGAGCCACCCAGCAAGTTGACACGGAGCGTGCAGGTAACATGGCATAGCTGTAGACTACTGTTACCTCTTTTGGTAGAGCATGCTTATGTGAGATGTGTACTGTGTAGTTAGAAGATGTGGTGCCTAGTGTTGTGCAATACTAATAATTAGGAATATAATCTGTAGGCCTGTGACTGTCAATGGTTGTGCTACTGTAAGATTGCAAACACACAGTAGCAATGCCACAGTTGTTGCCACTGACAAACTGTCTCATATCCTTGTATGTCCCTCTGGTGTGACAGCAAGGCAGCAGACCCATGCTGGTGAGTGTGTTCTACATTTAATATTGCTAATTAAATGTGCATGTCATAGGTGAGGTGTAGGCCATGTACACATAACACACCTACGCATAATGCATTCTTGCATGTTTGCTGTGAGACTATGCACATCCCAATAATGTGGGTAACTGCCTAAAACACATAGAATACACAGAGCATCCCCCACAATTGTGGCAAGACTGTAGTGGACATTGGATAGGCAGAGTTGATACACATGCACACAACATACACAACTTTGTCATACGCAGTACTCGTTAACATGCTGCACATGGCATATTCAGACACCTGCTGTAAGGTCACACTCCAGTATCCCAAATGTCGTCCACACAGCACACATAATATACCTGAGGGATAGATGCCTCTCATGTGGCTGTGCAACACTCTTCAACACATGACACATTCATGTTAGGCAATGCCCCCTATTGGGCACCATACAAACCCATTTAACAACTGGCTGTGAAATGATGAATGTAGCCATGGTACTGCAGTTCTGGCACAGCATGGTATGTGCCAATCTGGCACACATTAATAGCCTTGAGTGACTACATGATTCTGCATGATGATGGCTCATAGTACTACATCCCATCCAGTTACAGTGACCACAGTACTACACATAGCATTAACTGCTATGCACCTCAATGTTGTGTGTGTGCAAATATATGCACCAGTATACAATATGCATAGCAATCACCATTTGTACAAAGTGACACATATATGTCTTGTAATGCTATTGAATGTATAGGTCACTGACACACACTGTGTATGTGTGATGTTTAATGTTGCAGTTGTGTTGTAGCATGCCATGTCATGGCTGGCACTGGCATGTCCACAATATGTCCTACACTCACCATAACCACTGTACAATGGCTAAGTTGAGCAATGGTATTCCATCAGGTATACATGCACCACTCATCCTGTGTGTACACATAGCATGCATGTGCTAAACCTGTGTCCACAATTATCTGCTAAAGACACAGACGCTCTAATCAGAAATGGATATCTATCTGACACACAGATACACATCCAGCTAAGGTATGTATACCTGTGAGTGATGGTGCACAGGACAGTGCAGAGCTTTTAATACTTGCACAGCAATGTTGTGTCCATGTACACATTGCGTTCCAGGGTGAGGCCAATCACTGAACAACAACACACATGTATCAAAGCCAAGTATATTGTTATTAGCAAGGGATGTTTACACCCACACTGCACGCTGTTGAGCTACACATGTCCTGCATGCTGACACGTGTGATATAACTGTTTGCCTTGTGATACTGTACCCCACCATCACCCGGTATTGAGTATGTTCTGGATTGCTGGTGGTGTGTGTGTGTGTGTGTGTGTGTGTGTGTGTGTGTGTGTGTGTGTGTATGTGTGTGTGTGTGTGTGTGTGATGTGTGCATGTGTGCATGTGTGCATGTGTGCATGTGTTCATGTGTGCATGTGTTCATGTGTGCATGTGTGCATGTGTTCATGTGTGCATGTGTTCAAGTGTGCATGTGTGCATGTGTTCATGTGTGCTGACATCATGTACAGGTCGTAAAGTGTGTTTCCTGTCTTCCTCTCACAGGTGCTGACTTTGGGCTGGTTCACTGCAGCAGGGAAACTGATGTCACTGAGCAAAATAGTGATAATGATAATAGGTGTGTTGAGGCACAGGCATGTTTGCCAGGATTCGTCATTGGGCCACCAATCAACAGTACACAAGTGTCCACCCCATCCATGCACACAGTCATACTGCCAATACATCCATCACCAATGCCCTTAGCTGAGGGACAGTGTACAGTTGGCATTGGCCAGGACAGTGTGGTATCCATGGCACATGCATCCCGACACAGCAACCATACCCAGATGTCTGGAAGGTTACAACATAGGCAGATGTCCAGGGGTTCTCTTTGGAGGACTGCTACTCATCATGCCACTGGCAGACGTGTCACAGGTCTTACAACCTCATGCATGTTCCAGGCTGTCATGGAGGCACAGGCACGTATGGAACGGTACACCAGACAGGGACTAAGGGAACAGAGGGCACATAACACTGCCGTAATTGACAGTATCTGTGACCTAGCAGGTGCCATCCGTAATTACACTGAGGTGACATTAGATGTCCTCTGCAATGTCATGTCTATGTGTCAGGACAGTACGGGACGGTTGAGTCGTCAACGTGGATGTATGCCAGGAACATCAGCAGCTGGCAGTTGCCACAGATGTCCCTCAAGTCACAGCTGCTGCCATAGTGCCAGTACCAGCCCCAGTAATGTTGGGGGTGGGCTGTCCATAAAACATCCTAGAAGACCACATGCCCATGGCTCTGGACAGTCCTAGAAGGGACCTGGGTCCAGTGTACATCCATCTACCTCTGGGGATAGTACCCTGTCTGGCTTAGTACCTGATAGTGTCAGTATCACCCCTGCCAGGCCCAGGTACCGTATCCGTGGCCAGAGATGGTGATCTGTAAAGCCTGGCAGGTACAGTCTGTGACTGTCCCACAAATACCAGTATATGGCAGCCACATGATAGAACTGTGTGCATGCAGACACATGCACACATAAATGAGATGCCTAGGGCTAACACATACCCGCACACATTACATCAACATTGGCCCATAGCAGTACTCTTGCCCCCCCACACACACACACACACACATACATGTTGATTGGATGGCTCACTGTAGGCCTCTGGCAAACCAACACACCCTGTGCATATGATGAAACCTGTGCCACCTCCTGTCATCTGTAACATTGATGCAGGAACATGCTACCATGGTGCTGATGCACAGGGTGACTTTATAGCATTATAGCAATGTTAGCATGTTGTCAGCAGTAGAGTGTAATGATATGCTTGAAGGTGTAGCTGAGCAGGAATGATGCATTAAAGCTATGATTGTCATTGTAGTATTGTTTACACCAGTGTTAGTTCCAATAGTGTATTGTCCGCCCACGTGTGTAGTATTGGCAGCATGTGTTAGAGAGTGGACAGTATGTATGGGATGTGCGTAGCACAGATTTGCAGGTGTACATTTGTGAACATGGTGGACATGCACTGTCTGCATGTACGTGCATAGTGGACACATGGGCAGGGTGACATGCCCCGTATTACACAGTAACACTCCATAGTTTCTATTGGTGGCCAGTATGCATTGAACTACACACATTTCTGAGCCTGATTACACATGTGTGTATGACATGGTTTGACACTGTGCTGTGGGTGATACTGTTACTATCTGTCATTGTTTTGCATTCTGATAGTATTCATAACTTCAACAGCCTGACCATAACCAATCTTTAGATGATGTCTTGACAACTGACACACAGATGTAGGACACTCAAAAACATTTGGATCCTTCAGGTACTATACTATGCCAGTAACCAGTGGTATTCACCTGCACCCATTACTGAGACCACTCCTGTTTGGCATATAGCTCTCTTAGGTACAAGCAATCACAGTAGGGATATGTCCGTCCATGTCTGGTAATGCATACTGTGGCCTATAATGCATTCTCCAGATGACACACACATCCTCCACAAGGGTATCATACAGACAGATACCTGTTGTCAAACCCATGCTATAAAGCTATAAGCCAAACTAAGCATAGTCATCCACCTTTATGGAACATAGTATCCCCACAGTACCAAATAGGTAGTAGCCACCAACATGATGAACAGGTACCAATGTGTACATGCAACCAAGTGTTACGTCATCTCTCCTTTTATGATCACATTTCCTAAGGTATTTTGAAATCCCTCGGTGGATCACATAAGCAATAAGGGATCTGCATGCATATCCACAAAGGTTGTTGTATACCTATAATGAGTAGTCATCATTGACAGACTTTGCTGCGTTTGAACAGGTCTGACATATACCTCGGCCATAAACCCTCACTCACACAATTCAGTAGAAACCGTAATGAGTGTGTGTGACATGGATGACTTGGCCAGGGATCACTGCAGTGGCTGGCCTTGTCACAAGCATACAGATGTGACCTAAGGTCTGGGAAGCAGCAGCACAGTCTGGCAAAGATGACAGCTGTGTTCTTGGAGAAAGCAGGGTTCCCACACATGCAATAATTGAGGTAACATGTACGTATATATATTTGCCACACAGCTACCTCACATGTGCAATGCATACTGATATGTCATAAAGTAGTAAAAGCAAAACCCACAACACATTGACCAACAATGTCACATACATAGAGCACACACAATCACCAAGTGCAGGATTCAAACCCCTACCTAACTACTTCATGATACTAGAGGAGTACGCATTAACACAACGCGCTATACACATTACTGTGAGCTCTCCTTTCCACAGGTATATTTGTAGGATGGTGACATCATCAGACTATACAAAGTGGGTTACATTAGGTGACATTAGGTGGGCTACATAGAAGGAATGTCTATGGCCATGTGATCATCAAAGGGGAGTTTACTATCTACCTGTGTCCCCAGGGCCATAATGACTTTCTCCGTACATACTGGATTACCACCTATGTGGTAATTTGTGTGCACTTTGTTTTACCCAAAGGGGATGACTGTGCATTCTTTGTCATTCAGCTTGAGGGCATTGTTTTGACACCAGGTATCTGTCTCTGTATGACACTTCTGGAGGATGTCTATGTCAGCCATAGAGTCAATTATGGACCACAGTTAGCAGTCATCTGCATACCTGTTCAGCCATATACTTCCCATGCTTGTCTGTACCTTTGAGCAGTATCTACTGAACAGGTGGGGTCCCAGGACCAAGACCTGTGGGATGCCATTTCTGACTGGCTTAGAGTCGGACAAGGCACCCGCAACTCTGAACATGTGTGTTTGATCTGTGAGCCACTTGGCTGCCCATCCTGTGACATAGCTGTTAATGTTCAAGCTGGTATGCTTGTCCATGATGACAGAGTGGGGAATGGTGTAGAAAGTTCTTAATGAGGTCCAGGTGGGCTGTGTGGACTACTTTCACCTCCATCTATGTCCTTGGTAACTGTTTGAAATAAGTCAACTAGGTTTAGGAGCCAGGATCTGCCTTTAACAAGGCGAAGTTGTGTAGAGTACAGTGTCCTGAGGTCTCCAATGTCTCTGTTTATGGGTTCCATGACAATTTGCTCAGTAGCTTTGTAGTCCAGGCTGAGTAGACATATAGGGTCATGGTTTTCAGGTTCTGTTGTGGCACCGCCTTTGTGGAGCTGGATGACTGTTAGTGTATGCCATTCTTTGGATACATAGCCTGTGCTACGCTCGAGTCTGGACAGTGAATGTAGGTGAGGGTGTAGTTCCTTTTGGGCCTAGTGAAGATGCAGCCTGGGACACCATCCAGTCCCATTGATGCTGTGTTCTTAGCTTTGGAGAGGGCTGTCTTTACCTGCATGTCCATGACGTCTGGGGCTCTGCATCCTTCTGTGATGGACACAGGCCCTTTTGGGGCTGTTGGTGGGAAGTTTACACTGAACTTGTCCCCCTGGATGTGGGCAATGAAAGTTGGTTCAGTGTATTTCTTTCCATTTTTCAGTAGCTGACAGCATATTTGGAAGTTGACACCTACATGTCTGGTATAGCTACCGAAGGCTTTGTGGTTGTTATTCTTACATTCCTTGGCTATTTGTCTTTAGAAACTGTCCTTGGATTATTTTATGAGCGATCATTGTTTCTTCCTAATAATGATCAGTGATGCCTTTCCTTTAGTGAAGTTGTGTGTTCATTTCCTCCTTCTGTTGTCTAGCTTATTTATGGGCAACAACCACCTGATTGTTGTCTTATTTTTGGAGGAGTGCATCTTGGTTTTATTTGTGATGTCTCATTCCATGCATCCCTGTAGATGCTTATAGGATGCACTTGTAAATTATTTGGCAGATTGTATACCATTATCCTATAGCTAGAGGTCTTTGGAACGTTCCACTTTGGTCTTGGGAAGTGTGCAGTTTGCTTTTGAAAATGTCTTGAAAGTGGTTTCATTGACTGGGTGCGGGGGCGGGATGTGGATGTCCAGTGTGATTACTTTATGATCTGATATTAACAGTGAGGGGTTTATCTCTGTTGTGGAACACTGGTAGCCCTTGTTGGTGATGATCATTTCCAGTATGTTGTCACTTCTAGTGGGTGTGGTGACCAGCTGTTCCAGGATGTTAGAGTTTTTAAACTCTAGGAAACATTGGGCAAAGGACGTTGTACACAAGTAATTCTCCCACTCAATGTTTGGGTAGTTGCAATCTCCTCATATAATGGTGTTTGATAGGACCTTTATATTTTCCACTGTTCTCAGGAATACTGAGTGAGTTTCCTGAGACTTGGTACATGATCTGTAGCAGGCTACAATCTGATGAGCAGCTTTGCCCAATGTTAGTTGCACTTGCATTGTCTCCAAGGCCTCATGCTGTGCCACTAACCTGAAGGTGTGGCTATCCATAAGGTAAATGGGTACACCCCTTCCTTTTGTTTTTCACTCGTGGTTTTGGGTTCGATGGTCAGAGGGATTGTGAGTGTTTTACGTGGAGCATGTCCAACAGCTCTGTGTTTGACATAGCTTTGTATGTTAGGCAGTGAACACCTCTGAGTAGGCGATATGCAAGGGAGTACAGATGGAGCATTTTGAGATGGTCTGTGTATGGCATGTATTTCAGGCTGCTAATGCTCTTTGTGAGGTATTGCTGCAGGCTTTCCAGTTGTTGTAGTTGTCTTGTATAGTACATAGCAAAAGTGGCATTGTACTCTATTATAGTTCTAGTGAGTGATGAGTAGAGGGGAACAATGTCCTCTTCTATTCTGCATGAGACACATTTTGTGATGGGGTGTGCCACATAGGTGGGTTTCCTGACTGCTGTGGGAATGTGATTATCACAGTTGTGTCCACTGTCCCCCTGTGACCCAAGGTCTCTTGTCACACTTTCAGTGTGAAGTATACTACCACCTATGTTGTAGTTCTTGGCTACAGAGTTTTTAACAAAGGGGACAACAATGCACATTTTGGCATTGAGCTAGAGCCCATGGCTTTGACAACAGATATCTGTCTCAGTGAGGCCCTTTTGCAGGATGTCCACATCTTTAGTGTTTACAGTTATGGCTCCTAGTTTGCAGTCCTCTGGAAACTTCATTAGCCACAGACCTTCCATGTTAAAGTTTACTTCAGGAAAGTAGATACTACACAGCCTGGGAAGTTATCTGGTCCCATGGCTGATGTGATACTGGCTTTGGAGAGTGTTTTTTACCTGTGCAGCCATGATGACAGCAACTTTGCAGTCTTCCATTATAGAGATGTGCTCTTTCATGGGTGAGAGGGGGGTAAAGTTAACACTGATCCATCTGCCAGGATGTTGGCAATATCAGTTGGGTCTGTATATTTAGTGCCATTGAGCTGTAACTCAGAACAGATCTGAGTTTAGCCATGACATGGACCTGTCTGTTGGGCAGAGATCTCATGAGTAGACAGTATATGCAACAGAGTACAGATTGGGTTACATTCAGTCTTGTTGCATGGGGCAACTATTTGAGGCCAATAATCCTCTTGTTAAGGTACTTCAGTGGTCTTTCTAGCTGCTGAACGTGCCTAGTCAGATTCATCGCAAGTGTGTTGTGGTACTCTCTGACGGGTCTGATGACTGCTGAGTCGTGGGAACCTCCTTTGGCCTACATGCACAGACCTTGGTAGTTTGTGTGAACACAAAGCATGATTTTCTGACCACTTTGTGAATGTGTTTCTGTAAGTAGAGATGACTATCCACATTTGTCCATAGATCCCTTATTATCACATCCGTATTTAGCTTAAGTGTGTGAGCATGCCCAGTATGACCTTTCAGTGTGATGCTGAATGAAATCCACTACATTTGTTGGAGTGTGTGAGCACACCCGGTATAGACATTTATACTATATGTGTATGGGAAATCAAGTTGTATTTTTACAGCAGGGCTCACCTTTGTGTCATAGATCAACAGGGATCATGCTGTGCCTGCAGGGCTTCCATGAGACACTTTGCATAGACTTATCAACATTTCTACATACAGGGGGGACAGCTATTCTTTGTACATTTCTACCCGGGGGCACACCTGATTGTTACTGTGAGTGTACATAGAATGAGGGTTTCACCTGACACTTATACACATTTGCTGTGCCTGCACAGCTATGTACAGTACACCATTCCAGTCTGTACTGTTGCCTATCATACTGGCTTGAGGCATACTACTGTGCTATAGATCCTAGCATCCAATGTCACGTATATTAGATTGCGCCTTCTAGCCTACACAACCCACATCACACTGCCTGGCCTGATGTTCTCTGTCTGCATAGGTCTGTGGGGGAGGTTACCCATATGCCTCTTTAGAGGCATGATACAGCATTTCTTTGTGTTTGCATTAGTGTACAATTGTCCTGTTGTGTCTGTGCCACTGAAATGCTATCATGGCTTAGTGGTTCAGTACTGAGACTATAGTGCACAGTATCCTGGGTTTGAGCCCTGTCACTGCTTTTTATTTTCATGCTGGGCAGACCAGACTGCTTAAGGAACATGAAAGCAAATATGAGCATGTTTACCTGACTTTGCTCAACTTTGCACGATTTTGCCCAACATTGCTCAGCGTTGCCCAACATTGCGCTAGTTAGCACGGGCAATTTTGTTTACAAATACTAAATATTGGTAAATGCTGCTTAGCACTGCTTTATATTGCTTAAAACATGGCGATCATGCCTCAGGTGGTGCTGCAGGCTGCCTATGTCGGATGCACATACTACACTTACTATAAATGTTTGGAAACAGGTAGTGTCAAGTTAGGCATCCCTTTTATTTTATGTGCGAGTCACAGAGAGGTATAATTTCAGGGGTTCCTACTGAGTTAGTGTATGTGCTATGTGTTGCCTCTTTGCCAAGGCCAAGGCATACTGGGAACACCTCCTTCTGCCTACTGGGGCAGGCTCAGGTTGTTCCTCCTCTGAGTCACGCTGTGCCTTTGCAGGCCTTGGCAATGGTGGGGGGCTGTTTGGCCCTGCCCCATGCTGTTCCTGCTGCAGCTGTTTTCGCAGGATCATATTGTGTAGCATGGCACATATCATGACAATTTGGGTACATGTAGTTGGTGAATACTGCAAGGCTCCAGCAGATGTGTCCAGGCACTGGATCTGTGACTTGAGCATTCCAAACACACACTCAATTACATTTTGTGTATGTGCGTGTGCCTCATTATGGAGTTCTTGTTCAGGTGTGTGTGCATTTCTGATGGTTATCATCAGCCACGGCTCCAGTACGTATCCAGCATCACCCACTAGGTGACCGTCAGGGATGTCCCCATTGGCAAATGTCTGGTACAGCTGCATCAGATGCCAGATATGGGAATCATGGTAGCTTCCAGGGCAGCCAGCACACACATTCAGTATTATGCCCTGGGCATCGCACACGACCTGGCAGTTGATGGAGTGGAAGCCCTTGCGGTTGATGTAGGCCCTACCTTGCTCACCGGCTGGTGCTTTGATGCATATGTGCGTGCAGTCAATTGCACCCACTACCTCAGGGTATTCCACTACTTGCTGGAAGAGATGCATATTGCTGGCCAATACCTCATGGGAATTGGGGAAATATACATGATTACCGACATGTGCTGACATGGCATTCAGGAACTGGTGCAGTACCCTGGATGCTGATGCCTGTGAAATCCCCATCATATCACCAGTTGGTCTCTGGAAGGTACCTGCTGCTAGTATTCTTAGGCCAACACATACCTTGGATTCCACTGGGATGGGTTCCCCTCTGTTGGTTCTGTGTGTGAGGTGTGGCCGGCACAGCTCAACAATTTGCTGCAGGAGCTCTCTGTCCATTCTATAGCACTTCACTATCTCCAGCTCATGTAGTCCCTGCTAGGTTACCCTGGGTCTGTACACTCTTTTCCGTCTCCTCACTGTGGGTTGCTCAGCAGCATTTGCAGTGGCACCACCCTCAGCATCTTGCACATGTTACCTTATAATAGCAATGGCAGCCCCTAACATTTTTTTGTCTCAGTTAAGCTTTTTAAGTTTTCACTTCTCTTTGTATACTGCAGTGTTGCAGTGTTTCTGAGTAAAACATGGGGGAATGTTGTTTGCAGAGTTTTAAGTGCTGGGCTGGGCTGGACTAGTGTACTGCCTGTGTAATTGGCTGATTCTGATTGATTTTACCTGGCAGATCTGCTAGTTCTCATTGGTAAACTTCTTACTACTACTTTTCCTTCCTTTTCCCTTTCTGTTTCCACAGGGGGCAGCGCTGCGCAAACAAGCGCAAATACGCACACATGAATGCACACGCGTACACACAGCCTTACACAGGCTTAGGCAGATACACATCTGCGCACACAGACTTAGACAGCCTTACACAGGCTTACATGGGTGCACACATAGAGGCTTAGACAGGTTTACAGGCGCGCACATGCGCGCACACAGTGTAAGCATCTTTGCAAGAAACTTTAGTGATAGCCACGGCATACACCTTCGGTTTCTGGGTTTCAGTTCAGACAACTGTAGACACGTCTCTTCCAGTCCTGAGTAACTCACAGCAAACACATGCCACTCTGCTCCAATAAGCTTACAGTCTTTGATACATACCCCCTCATGATGTCACCTATCTTCTACTCTGTTACTGCCCTAATCCTACTCTTACACTGTAGGGACATGGTTCACATGGCAGTGAAATTTGGAATCCACTATCCTTATATTCATTTGCATAGGATTGCCTACTAATGCTTGGTTACATCTCTCAGACTGCGCTTCCCCCCTTAGCAACCACTACTCAGTAGCCATGTTGTCTTCAGCCTGCCATTCATCTGCATGGCAGATGAATATTTTAAATAAAATGCCTATTTTTGGCTTTTTTTTCCTGGTTTTTAGAGCAACGCACGTTTGCACGGCGCTGTGCTACGCTTAAACATCGGATATCGGGGGAAAAAAATTATTTTTTATTATTTTGCAACACATAAAAATGCCAATGGCCTTATATTTGGCCATTGGCATGCTTCCTCAACTGGATGCATCCTTTATTTGGAGCTGTCATAGCTCCGTTTTGCTATTTGCAGAATGATACTCAGTTACCAACGGAGCACATTTCTGCAAATAACACTACTCTTACTCGGACAGGTTAGTGTTTCCTGGATCACAAATTTACCTCATTTGCATAGCTTTCAGCAGCAAATGAGGTCATTTGCATAACCTAACAATGTCCGTGCAAGAGTAGTTTCAAGAGCTCTCATACACGCCCCTGCTGGTTGTTCCTGGATCGCTCGGCAGACATATTGGCTGTCTGGAGTCTTACTCTACTCTTAGACTCCGTGCAAGCCTTCCTGAATCCGGCCCATAGTGTTCAAAGCTGAAAACATGGAAAATATTGTTTATCTGGTTATCAACTTCCCCTGAAGAAAAAACAACATTGGATAGAACGTAATGTACATCTAAGGTGGAAGGTCAGCGCTCAAACTGAAACTTCATTGGTGGAATCATCATGCTATATGAGAGTATAAAATCAGCAAAGCTAAATGAGTAAGAGGTCTAGTAGAGTGCAAAAATGATGCTCCAGCTGGAGATCATAACTTCACTTTGTTAATATGTTCTTTATTAGTTTACTAAAAAAAAATCATCTTTTCAGCTTTGGTCCTCAGGTCAATTTCTCACTAAACATCTGAAGTAAAGCACTTTAGCACAGGACTATAAGCTAATGTCCAATTCTAGTTAGAGTACAAATGTATTCTGAAAGCATTGTATTAGTTTAGAAGAACATCCAAATGTTCTATGTTTCTTTCCAAAAAAAAAAAAAATAAAAAATATATATATATATATATATATATATATATATATATATATATATATATATATGTATACTTTTCTTTGTTAAAATGTCATTATTTCAAAAAAGAAAAGTAGAGGAACAATTACGTGAATGTGCACTTTTGCGAATATCGGTTCAACGAACTGATAAAAAAAAAGAAAACAGTGTTTTGCAGGAGTGCAAGCCCCCCTGCACCCCCCATGTAGGCCACACCCCCGCTGTTTAAATATACTAACTCTGAGATCTCACTACAGTGGGAAAACAAGTAAATTCCCTTTTCCCCACTGTAGTGTACTTCGGTATTTCAGTGTTTCCTGTTTCCTTTCCTATCAGTTCATTGAACCGATAGTGCACTTTCACGTAAGTGGCAATTTCGACAAAGAAAAGTAGACCAATATATATATATATATATATATATATATATATATATATATATATATATATATATATATATATATATCTTCAGACGATGCTGTCGGTGTCAGTACCCATAATAGTATAGTGTAGGCAAAATGCAAATTGTATAGACTATAATCAACTCTTCCTTATACAAACATCAGTTTGTTAGAACTTTGTCACCAAAATATTTGTTTCATTATAGCTGTGCTGCATTTGTTTCTGCTATATTTGTTTTAACAATTGTGAAATACAGGAGGGTTTTAGTTATAATATAAACAAGTTATCTAAATGAAGTGATGCAAAGTGTAGGAGAAAATTTTTGCCTGGACTGCAACACATACCCTTTTTACATTTATATAACAGAAATCCCTTTGTGGTTTGAGAGTATCAATATTAAACACAGGCTTGTTTCATTAAAAATGTTGAATATAATCAGCTAAAATGTATTATTGCAACGTGGGCAGGATAAAATTTTGTATTATGCAAACTCTGTACATGGTGTTTACTCCAGAGATTAAGTAGAATAAATTGTTATAATTTGCTCAAAAGCCGTGTGAAAATATTTTACATTTGAGCTTACTGAATGGCTGAATTCAACCTTTAGCTCAGACTGAGTAAGCTGTTTAAATCTAATTTACACTGCCAGCCATTGTTTGGAGCTCATGCTTTGCTAATGAAAAAGCAAACCATCATCAGGGTTGCACTGTGGGGGCTGAGAAGTTGTTTACCCATGCTATGGAGACACTGTGTCTTTATTCTACAGGGAAGAGAAAAAAAAATATTCCTGGTCACCTGTGTCCTGAGAAACTAGCTCAGTGGGTGTCTAGCAGTGCTTTCTGCATGCCGCTCAATATCTTCTGGTTTCACACAGTGCATGGAACAGAAGACACATGTCTATGTATTTCCTTATAGTTCACCTGTTATTTTTCAATCGTTGTTGGGGCAATCACTTGAGAAAATAGACGCTTATTTTGTGAGTCCTGGAAAATATTTAACCCTGGCTTAAACAGACATGTTTTATCAGGAAAATAAAAGCAAGCGAGTTTCCAGCTATGCATCTTAAGCAACATGAATAGTGATGAAGTTTAATAACATTCTGATACTTACAAAATGTGTCAAAACACACCCTGAAATGTACACAGCTAATTAATTGGAAATAAAAAAAAAATTGGCGTGATAATGACTGTAAATGCAGTAGCAAAACATACCTCAAAACTTCAATATTCTTGAAGAAAATGAGGCAAGGATCAGGCAGCCTAAAAAAGGGAATGCTAGTGCTGAAGGTTCTGTTCCTGTATAACATGTTACAACACAATCCCAGTGGATTATCTGAGCTGCAAAATGTAGCTTTGACCTTTCACATAATACATAGAGATGAGTCATAGTGCTGCCAAATCATTCAAAAAATTGAAATGCTTGAGAGTATAGCAATGTGATGCCAACACACTTCACTGTTACTTTTTCTGGCTGAATGACTTTCACACCTGTTGGTTAGTGATTGTCAAGGCAACATGTTCTTCTTTCTGAGAAAAGTGTTGTCTATAAAGAATATATTCTTTTGAACTATGTCTCCAGGAAAAAGCTCAGGAATTAGTAAAGTGCACAGATGATATGAATGTCAGAGTAAAACTTATGCCTAAAAGTGTAAACCTATTAGTATGTCTTCAGAAGTTAGAACAACTACGAAATCATAGGCAGAAGTATACTGTTCCAAGCAGGTATGACTTTTTTAAAGTAACTAGATTGCAAATATCAGTTAAGACATTGTATGATAGATTGCACTACCATCCACATCAAAATGGTAAAAACATTCAAAAGGGCAAAATGTTGCTGTTTTTCAATTGGATGATTAGCAGATTTAGCCATTTTACAATCAGATCAACATTCCCAAAATTATTGATTTTTTTCAGTGGTGGCACAACTTTCCAACCTCTCCTGAGAGACTACTGCCACAGTAGTGCAGGAGTTGCAATCACAGCACCTCTTTAAAGGTTATTTGCCATTTACCACCCCCATTTCAATACTGCTGCTAATGGTCACTTGTCTATGGTAGGTGCATATTGTAACCTCTCTTGCACTCATGGAAAGGTAGCCATTGTGTAGCATTTACAAATGCTGCTTGTCTCCAAAATGAAGCATAAAGCTTCAACTATCAGCTAGTCTGATTTTCAGCAAGTCTGTAGCTTTACAAGAATATTCATCAGCAAAAGATTTTCAGTTGTTATCAATTCAAGAATTTGTTTTTGGAGAGAAATGCTCACATTGGACTTTTAAGACTCTTCTCAACAGGGATCCATGAATGATTTTTACAAATTTATTTCAGTGTTGTACAGAGGCACAACAGACACAGTGCCCTATAACTCTTGGTTCTCTGGGCTGTCTCAGTTGTATCTTCTTTGCAGAATATGTATGTGCTTACTGTTTCAGTCTGAGTTTTGCCAGGTGCTTCAGTTTCCTTCCACATTCCAAAGACATCATGCTATAGGTGGATTGGCCTCCTAAGCTACCTGTAGGTTTGTGTATTTTGTGATAGTCAGTTTGTCTGCACCATTTGAGATGGTCAGACACCCTACTCGGGCTTAACTCCTCTGTCTTGCAACTACTGAAATCCAGGATAGGGTCTGGCATTCCACAGCCAGTCAAAAACTAAATCCATACATGTATCCTATAAGCTTGATATTTATTGTATATTTCCTGCACCATGTAATAGTGTACAATATAATGTGAATTTTCCAACTTGTAAGCCTCTAAACACATCAAGAAGGAACATTTTAAGAAAAACAACTGTCAAATTTTAAAGATGCATATATTAACAATCAAGTAATGTTAATAGCTTATTGATTGCTATATTACTTAGCAAAGTTTTGGGAGCAGGAAGTGGATCTAGGACTGCTGAACGAAAGTTCAACAGTCCAAATCCACTATCACCGAACACACTATAATGAAAGTGCTTTCACCAAAAAAGCGATTTTGCTAAAATGTGTTAAAAAAAACATGGAATCTACTTTTACTCAGGGAGGGCAAGCGCCCCTGCACCCCCCATACTTTAATATTCTCACTCTGAGATTGCACTACAGTGGGGAAAAGGGAATTTTCCCTTATCCGCACTCTAGTACGACCGGCACAACAGGCATACTTACACAAAAATGCTGTTTCGGTGAAAAGCATTTTCGTGTAAGTATGCCCGCTCATTCACAATTCGGTAAAAAGTGCATTTGTGCAACAGTCCTAGACCTCAGAAAGTATGCTGTGTTTCATAATGGGATTTTTTTTTATAACACTGATCAGTCTTAAGGTAGTTTTAAAGTGCATAGTTTCATTAAGTTGCTGCCTACCCCCATGCCTATCAACAACATTTGAAGCGCTTGGGGCACCAGTTACCTGCAACTATTTTAAAATATTTGCAGAAATGTACTACACCAGGCAGGCTAGATAGTTATGTTCTTAGGGATCTACTTTAGTAGAGCGAATGAACACATAACCAAAATTTAAAATGTTTAGATGATAACATCGAAAGGTTGCAAGACCGAGAGTGCAGAAGATCAGAACATAGAACATCGAACTAGGTATATATTCTAAATGGATATCCCTGTACAGTTAGAATCTTGTAATCTACCCTTTTCCTCAATATAGTGCGATCTCAGAGTTGATATAAAAATTTGCAGGGAGTATGGGGGTGGGTCTACTGTAGTGCAATCTTGGAGCTAGTATATATAATTTACAGGTATAACTAGTTTCTTTTACATATTCTACAAACCCCCCCTGTACCACCTATAGGGTCTATATTGGATGCTCGAACACTTAAAAGTTTGAGTGTCATATGGTAACCTGCTCACAGTCTGTTCACGCCCGAGTGTGCCAGTAAGCCCGAGTAAGCATGTGTGCATGTGTGTTAGCCCGTGTGCGCTTTTTAAAGAATGAGTAAGCTAGTGTACAAATGGTGAAGCCCATGTAATGTCATGTATGCCAGTGTACATGTTTGTAAGCATGTATACATGTGTACTACACACATCACACACGTACTGCACACTCAGACACACATGCTGCCAATACTACACACATCAGTGAAATGGCACAGGGATGGAGAATACATCATCAGAATTAACAGTGCTGTAAACTATGCTACATTGATGGTCATAGCTGCAATGCATCATGCCTGCTGATATACACCTGGAAGTAACACACTTTGTGTTAACAGCATTCTAACATCAATACAGTAGAATAAAGCCACCGTGTGCATCAGCACCAGGTTAGTCTGATCCTGCATCAATGTTACACATCACAGGTGGTGGAACAGGTGACATCATATGCACAGGGTGTGGTGTTACATTTCCAGAGCTGTCATTGAACCATCCAATTTACACGTAGGTGTGTGTGTGTGAGGGACAATGGTTATTGCATGGCCCAATGGAGATGCAATGGGTCTGTGTATGTGATAGCCCTAGCTGTTTGTGGTAAGTGTGTGTGTCTGCATATACACAGGTACAGCATGTGTCAACCATATACAGGAGGTTGTGGGACAGTCACAGACCATACCTGCCAGGCTGTAGAGATCACCATTACTGGCCATGGACACCCCTCCATGCATTCAACACTAACCGAGTCCTGCACCTGTCAGTGTATACACCTACAGTCCTGGGATCTGTACCACATCCTGTGGACAAACGTGAGCCTGTAATGTTAACCTGAGTTGCACAGAGTTGTCAGTTGCTATATACGGATATGAGCCATACTCACCCACCAAAGTAATAACCACTGCTGACTGTTGCCGAGATGTGCATACGACCATTCAAAGGTGCTGTACTAGCATTGTTTCCAATGCCCGTGTAATACCCAGCAACACAATAACCGGTCACTACACAAGTATAACCCACGATCACTACAGCACACAGTATGTGCACTATCACAGAGCTATAGCAGATGTACATACATCCAAGGTGATCACGTACAGATAATGCAGCACATTCAAGAGTGATAACCCAACATACATATCTATATACAATATTTATATATATATATATATATATATATATATATATATATATATATATATATATATATATAGATAGATACATACACACACACACACACACACACACACAACACACGTGGCAGGGTTGGGAGCAGAACACAAATGTAACCACTGTACCACACAACAGCATTACGCAGTTACAGAATGCGCTACCGTGATTAGTAGATCACAGCATTCACACAGGCATATGTCTAGCCTGCAGACAGCAGCATCAAAGGCAAAGACGCTGCACAGATGTTATGGAGAGTGAATACTGTAAAAGCAATGTACTGTTGTCATGCAGCTGGAAACACACACAGACACTTGGCAGGGCAGGGAGTCGAACATGCACCTAACTACCCTATCACACTACAGCATGACGCATTTACAGAACCCGCTACTGAGATTACTAAACACAGCAGTCCCAGAGGCATACTTCTAGGTGCGTATCATTATCAACAAAGGCAATGACGTCGGTAGGAAATATCTGTGGTGCGAGGTGTCTAAAATCATGACAGAGTCCCCGGGCGGACGGGAGCATGCGTGCACACACACACACACACACACACACACACACACCGTATACACACACACACACACACACACACACACACACACACAGACACACACGCACACACACGCACACACACACACACACACACACACACACACACACACACACAGTTAGCAGGGCTGGGAGTTGAACATACACCTAACTACCCTATCACACTACAACATGACGCATTTACAGAACACGCTACCGAGATTACTAAACACAGCAGTCCCAGAGGCATACTTCTAGGCACGTGTCATCATCCACAAAGGCAATGACGTCAGTAGGAAATATCTGTGGTGTGAGGCGTCTAAAAGCATGACTGAGTCCCTAGGTGGATGGGAGCATGCACGTGCACACACAGACACACACACACACACACACACACACACACACACACACACACACACACACACACGGGCTGGGAGTCGAACATATACCTAACTACCCTATCACACTACTGCATGAAGCATTTACAGAACGCGCTACTGAGATTACTAAACACAGCAGTCCCAGAGGCATACTTTTAGGCATGTGTCATCATCCGCAAAGGCAATGACGTCGGTAGGAAATATCTGTGGTGTGAGGCATCTAAAAGCATGACTGAGTCCCCAGGCAGACAAGCACACACACACACACACACACACACACACACACACACACACACACACACACACACACACACACACACACACTTGGCAGGGCTGGGAGTCAAACATATGCCTAACTACCCTATCACACTACAGCATGACGCATTTACAGAACGCGCTAGTGAGATTACTAAACACAGCAGTCCCAGAGGCATATTTATAGGTGTGTGTCATCATCCGCAAAGACAAGGACGCCGACAGGGATTGTATAGAGAGTGATCAGTCTGAAAGCATACAGACATATTACTGTCCCATGGTAGACGAAGACAAACACATGGCAGTGGTGTGATCGGGGCAACGTAAGATTTATGGAGCACTACAACAACAAGACATAGACACAGGACGTGCCACAGACAGTACACCCTTCAAGATAGTTGACCAGTGTGTACTCGGTAGGCATCCATCATGACGTTGAAAATGGACATCTGTTCCCTGGATGACCACCATGGCTATACAAGATGTCAACGGCCATGCACATGCACAGAGTGACATCACTAACACAAGGTGTCACTGGCCATGGCCACACGCTTAGTAATACACGTCCGTTCGGACTGTACTGTGTGTCGATCTACACAACGGCGTACTGGGCATGCTCACACACTTAGCAGTTGCAAAGGGCCGTCTTGCATGCAGACGGAGTCTCAACACGCAAGGGCTCAGTTTTGACTGTCCTGTGTGTCCAGCTACACAACAGCGTACTGGGCATGCTCACTCACTTAGCAATTGCAAAGGGCTGTCTTGCATGCAGATGGAGTCTAAACACGGAAGGGCACAGTAAGGTATAACTGTCCACATGCACATGGTGGGCTGTCCAGCGAATAACTGTCCCCATGCACTGGGCGGGCCGTCCTGCATGCAGATGGAGTCTGAACATGGAAGGGCACAGTAAGGTATAACTGTACCCACGCACAGGGTGGTCACACACATGCAGTGACCAGTACACACTCAGCTGCCATCACAGCTGTCACAGGTGCAGATCCAGATGTACACACTGCAGTCTACACTGTAGCCCTCGAGACATCACCATGTTGTTGCTGCAGCAATACACAGCCATACATTACCACAAAACCGTGTGACACATGACCAGTGGACTGTACAGAGGTCTACAGCAACTGTGCAGAGTACACATGTACCGACAGGGTTCCAACAGGTGTTATGCATTGCAATGATACCACTATACATGACCAGGTCAGCTCAAGACATACCAGGGGCCCCGGTTCTTACACAGCTGTGACAGATGAGTGTTGCTGTACATCAACAAACACACATGTTTGGATATGTCATACAAGTTATTGTAGTGGATGTGTGCATGGACCACACCCACAACACATATGTATATAGCTTAGCCTTTGCTGTCCCCAGTGCAGAACAGTGGCCTAAGCAATCATACACATGCAAATGGAAGGTGGGTCCATGTCTGTTGAATGCTCACAGTACAGGAGGTAGCAATGTTGACTGAGGACACATTCCCCTGTAGTAGTCGCCCATGTCACCCATGATATCATACCACAGTCCATGTGTTATGTATGTCAACACACATGTCCACCAATAGCAATGCATACAACCATGGCTACAGGAGACACATGTAGGACCAACACACATGTACAATCTGTGCTGTGCATGCAGCAACCATGCATGTGCAGTGGTCGATGCCCGTAACACAGCTGCACCTAACTACAACATGCAGTCGCAAGGCAGCCCCATCATTGATACCTGTATATGGTGACATACAGACAGTACGGTTAGTTGTACAGCACGTATGGAGGGATGTGTGTACATAAAGTGGTGATCCACCTGTGTAGATGTATGTGTGCCGGGGATGGCTCACAGGTGTGTCACATGCCATCCTACCATGGCATTTGCAAACAGTACGCTATGTCACTGTTACTTGACGGTGATGACATAATGCATACACAGCGGTCAGGTGTTACCAACTGTATGTCATGTGACACCTGTAACACTTACATCCTCCCGTGTGCATATAGCAACACAATTGCCAGATATAGCATTGGTACACATAATGCAGACAATACCGCTGCATGTCTATCAAACGTCTCATCATATGGCAGGTGTATCATTCCCAGCACTGCCATGTGTGTCCGCTTGTGTGACCACATATGCCACATTTGGTGGGGATTATGTTCCAGTTGTTACATATCCCTGTACACCGTTGTAGAGATCGGTACATACTGCAGTGTGGAAAGCATGACGTCGGCAGGTGTGGTGCATCACACACATCAGCTATCCATACACACATTTCTGGTCACCACAGTGTGTGTGTGTGTGTGTGTGTGTGTGTGTGTGTGTGTGTGTGTGTGTGTGTGTATGTATGTATGTATGTATGGCTGTCTGGTGTTGTGAGGGTGTATGCTATCATACAGTGAAAACAGGATCACTAACCCCTCATGGTGACTAACCCCTCATGGTGATGCAGTCAACTACCCTGTTGATGCCATTGGTCCCAGCCATACTGGCTACCTGTGCATGTTCCTTCTCTGTGCCACTTCGTGTGGGTGCAAAGTATTGTGAGGGTGATGACCACATAGGCAAGGGTCCACACCTCAACACTATGGGGTGTGCGTTATAGTGCTGTAGACCCTGTGAATGTGGCCATGTTCCTCTACTGTGACAGGGTATTACTGCTACACAGTGTGGCCTCATGCTATCAAGTGGCCTCTAATGTCACCATTGGCCAGACCGCTGTGTACATCCCCTGCACTATGTCAACATACCTGTAATGTTTCCTGGTATGTATATCATGTCTCTGTCCACTGTAGCCTGTTCAACTGACCACATGCTTCAGGTGCAGTATATGTGCGGACATCTGTGTCATGTTCGACTTTCCAACAGTCAGGTTGAGGGTACGTTTAGCATGCTGATATTGCCATACGTGCCTGTGAGTACTCCACAGTTACACATGGGGGACTGCAAACACTGCTACCTGTAGGCACATGACAGTACACCATAGGAGGGAACCAGGGCATCATTACCAACATGCTGTTACTGTTGTAACCTAGACACATACTGTGAACATATCACAATGCATGCTGCACCTGGACTACATGGTATGACTGGTGCATGTCGACAGTACATCACCGATGTCACATACACATCTCTCAGTATTCACACACAACCAATGCAACATACACATCCCTAAATATGCATACACAAGTAATGTTAGATACACCTCTCACTATTCTGTTCACCCCGTGCATCAGACAATTTGAGCATATCCCTGCACCGATGATGTGGATGACAGGGATGTGGCACAGGCTTCATCATATGCACAGGGTGATACTGTTTGCCAGGGGCATAGGCTGCACCAATGGAAGACATCATGTGTGTGGGAAAGTGCCGGTGATTTGATTGGACATTTCTGTTCCGTATGCATGTGGGTGTTGTGGAGCCCTACAGTTGTGTTTGCTGTGTGCGTGTATGTGTGCACACAGTTCTGTCATTTGTGAGGCCTACACAAGGGTATTATCGACAGCCACAGATTGTGCAGACCAGGTTGTACAGCTCACTGTGACCGGCCATGGCCATGTGTCCTGTGCCTGCCAGGGGTTGCATGGGCACTACCAGGCAGAGGTACAGAATGGCTACTGTCCGATGACACATGGCCACTGGAACCGTGTCCCCACTGGGAACATCCAGGGCCATGTCCACGTGGCCTGCTGTGTCCTGGTGTGGACAGCACAGCACCAGCTTCACTGCTACTGCTACCAGCACTATGGGAGTGGCCATGTGAGGTTGCACGCTCACGTTGACCTGCACTAGGTGGTGTAGCTGGCCTACATCCACATGGCCTATGCCTCACCCCAACCAAATGTTCCAGCACAGACAGTTCACACTCACGAATTGCCATGCCACGGTCAAGGATTCTGACCATGTCACCCAATCGCCTGTCCAGAACATCAGCAATCTGTTGTTGAGCACCTGCCAATGCCTGGATGTTGTTGTTTAGGGTACTGATAGCAGCCCTCTGCAGCCTCTGCTCTTCTCTGTTCTGCTGTTCGGCACATGCCTGTGCCACCATTACAGTCTGGAACATGCGTCTGATGATTCCAGCTGCTGCGTTATGTCCTGCAGGTGCATGTCTGCCAGAGGTCCTCCTACGAGCAGCACCAGCCACATGCCTGTGTGGCACATCTGCAGTCAGTACACTGCCACCATGGTGTGAAGACACACCTTCTGTAGCCACCACACATTTCTGTTCAACTCTAACAGACTCTGACTGTCCTTCCTCTATGGCCACTGTTGATGTGGTATGTGTTGGCAGCTGAACTGTGTGGGGGGAAGAGGGGGACATAGCTGGGATTGCAATCGTTGGCACAGATTCAGCCCCTGACATCCCTGCCTGTACCTCATGCATATGTTCATCACTGCTAGCATCTGTGGGGACACAATCAGATTGACCGCAGGTGGGTAATGCACCTACATCATCTGTGAATGCAAAGAAAGACTCTAAATTACAATAGACACACACACACTGACACACACACACACACACACACACACACACACACACACACACACACACACACACACACACACAAACACTTGGCAGGGCTGGGATTCGAACATACACCTAACTACCCTATCACACTACAGCATGACGCATTTACAGAATGTGTTAGCGAGATTACTAAACACAGCAGTCCCAGAGGCATATTTATAGGCACGTGTCATCATCCGCAAAGACAAGGATGCCGACAGGGATTGTATAGAGAGTGATCAGTCTGAAAGCATACAGACATATTACTGTCCCATGGTAGACATAGACAAACACATGGCAGTGGTGTGATTGGGGCAACATAAGATTTACGGGCACTACAACAACAAGACATAGACAAAGGACGTGCCACAGACAGTACACCCTTCAAGATAGTCGACCAGTGTGTACTCTGTAGGCATCCATCATGACGTTGAAAATGGACATCTGTTGCCTGGATGACCACCATGGCTATACAGGATATCAACGGCCATACCCATGCACAGAGTGACATCACCGAAACAAGGTGTCACTGGCCATGGCCACACGCTTAGTAATACATGTCCGTTCGGACTGTACTGTGTGTCGATCTACACAACAGCGTACTGGGCATGCTCACACACTTAGCAGTTGCAAAGGGCTGTCTTGCATGCAGACGGAGTCTCAACACACAAGGGCTCAGTTTGGACTGTCCTGTGTGTCCATCTACATAACAGCATACTTGGCATGCTCACACACTTAGTTGCAAAGGGCCGTCTTGCATGCAGACGGAGTCTCAACACGCAAGGGCTCAGTTTGGACTGTCCTGTGTGTCCAGCTACACAACAGCGTACTGGGCATGATCACACACTTAGCAGTTGCAAAGGGCCATCTTGCATGCAGATGTAGTCTAAACACGGACGGCCACAGTAAGGTATAACTGTCCACACGCACAGGGCAGGCCATCCAGCATGCAGACGGAGTCTAAACATGGAAGGACATAGTAAGGAATTACTGTCCCCATGCACTGGGTGGGATGTCCTGCATGCAGATGGAGTCTGAACATGGAAGGGCACAGTAAGGTATAACTGTCCCCATGCACGGGGTGGTCACACACATGCAGTGACCAGTACACACTCAGCTGCCATCACAGCTGTCACAGGTGCAGATCACAGACATTCACACCGCAGTCTACACTGTAGCCCTCGAGACATCATCATGTTGTTGCTGCAGCAATACACAGCCATACATTACCACAACACAGTGTGACACATGACCAGTGGACTGTACAGAGATGTACAGCAACTGTGCAGAGTACACATGTACCGACAAGGTACCAACAGGTGTGATGCATTGCAATGATACCACTATACATGACCAGGTCAGCTCAAGACATATCAGGGGCCCCGGGTCTTACACAGCTGTGACAGATGAGTGTTGCTGTACACCAACGAACACACATGTTTGGATATGTCATACATGTGATTGTAGTGGATGTGTGCATGGACCACACACACAACACATATGTACATAGCTTAGCCATTGTTGTCCCCTGTGCAGAACAATGGCCTAAGCAATCATATGCACACAAATAGAAGGTGGGTCCATGTCTATTGAATGCTCACAGTAGAGGAGGTAGCAATGTTGAATGAGGACACATTCCCTTGTAGTAGTCGCCCATGACACCTGTGATATCATACCACAGTCGATGTGTTATGTACGTCAACACACTTGTCCACCAATAGCAATGCATTCAAACATGGCTACAGGAGACACATGTAGGACCAACACACATGTACAATCTGTACTGTGCATGCAGCAACCATGCATGTACAGTGGCCGATGTCCGTAACACAGCTGCGCCTAACTACAACATGCAGTCGCAATGCAGCCCCATCATTGACACCTGTATATGGTGACATACAGACAGTACGGTTGGTTGTACAGCACGTATGGAGGGATGTGCGTACATAAAGTGGTGATCCACCTGTGTAGATGTATGTGTGCCGGGGATGACTCACAGGTGTGTCACACACAATCCTACCATGGCATGTGCAAACAGTACGCTATGTCACTGTTACTTGATGGTAATAACATAACGCATACACAGTGGTCAGGTGTTACCAACTGTATGTCACGTCACACCTGTAACACTTACATCCTCCCGTGTGCATATAGCAACACAATTGCCAGATATAACATTGGTACACATAATGCGGGCAATACCACTGCTTGTCTATCAAACATCTCATCATATGGCAGGTGTATCATTCCCTGCACTGCCATGTGTGTCTGCTTGTGTGACCACATATGCCACATAAGCTGGGGATTACGTCCCATTTGTTACACATCCCTGTACACCGTTGTAGACATCTGTATATACTGCAGTGTGGAAAGCATGACGTTGGCTGGTGTGGTGCATCACACACATTGGCTATCCGTACACACATTTCTGGTCACCACAGTGTGTGTGTGTGTGTGTGTGTGTGTGTATGTATGTATGGCTGTCTGGTGCTTGGTGTGAGGGTGTATGCTACCATACAGTGAAAACAGGATCACTAACCCCTCATGGTGACTAACCCCTCATGGTGATGCAGTCAACTAACCTGTTGATGCCATTGGTCCCAGCCGTACTGGCTACCTGTGCATGTTCCTTCTCTGTGCCACGTCGTGTGGGTGCAAAGTACTGCTAGGGTGATGACCACATAGGCAAGGGTCCACACCTCAACACTATGGGGTGTGCGTTATAGTGCTGTAGACCTCATGAATGTTGCCATGTTCCTGTACTGTGACAGGGTATTACTGCTACACCGTGTGGCGTCATGCTATCAAGTGGCCTCTAATGGTATCATTGGCCAGACCGCTGTGTACAACCCCTGCACCATGTCAACATACCTGTAATGTTTCCTGGTATGTATGTCACGTCTCTGTCCGCTATAGCCTGTTCAACTGACCACATGCTTCAGGTGCAGTATATGTGCGTACATCTGTGTCATGTTCGACTTTCCAACAGTCAGGTTGAGGGTACGTTTAGCATGCTGATATTGCCATACATGCCTGTGAGTACTCCACAGTTACACATGGGGGACTGCAAACACTGCTACATGTAGACACATGCCAGTACACCATAGGAGGGAATCAGGGCATCATTACCAACATGCTGTTACTGTTGTAACCGAGACACATACTGTGAACATATATAATGCATGCTGCACCTGGACTACATGGTATGACTGGTGCATGTCGACAGTATACCACCGATGTCACATACACATCTCTCAGTATTCAAACACAACCAATGCAACATGCACATCCCTAAGTATGCATACACAAGTAATGTTAGATACACCTCTCACTATTCTATTCACCCCGTGCATCAGACCATTTGAGCATATCCCTGCACCGATGATGTGGATGACAGGGATGCGGCACAGGCTTCATCATATGCACAGGGTGATACTGTTTGCCAGGGGCATAGGCTGCACCAATGGATGACATCATGGGTGTGGGTAAGGGCCAGTGATTTGATTGGACATGTCTGTTCCGTATGCATGTGGGTGTTGTGGAGCCCTACAGTTGAGTTTGCTGTGTGCGTGTATGTGTGCACACAGTTCTGTCATTTGTGAGGCCTATACAAGGATATTATCGACAGCCCCAGATTGTACAGACCAGATTGTACAGCTCACTGTGACCGGCCACGACCACATGTCCTGTGCCTGCCAGGGGTTGCACGGGCACTACCAGGCAAAGGTACAGAATGGCTACCGTCGACGACACATGGCCACTGGAACCGTATACCCACCGGGAACATCCAGGGCCGTGTCCACGTGGCCTGCTGTGTCCTGGTGTGGGCAGCACAGCACCAGCTGCACTGCTACTGCTACCGGCACTATGGGAGTGGCCATGTGAGGTGGCACGCTCATGTTGACCTGCACTAGGTGGTGTAGCTTGCCTACGTCCACGTGGCCTATGCCTCACCCCTACCAGATGTTCCAGCACATACAGCTCATGCTAACGGATTGCCATGCCACAGTCAAGGATTCTGACCATGTCACCCAATCGCCTGTCCAGAACATCAGCAATCTGCTGTTGAGCACCTGCCAATGCCTGGATGTTGTTGTTTAGGGTACTGATAGCAGCCCGCTGCTGCCTCTGCCCTTCTCTGTTCTGCCATTCGGCACATGCCTGTACCTCCATTACAGTCTGGAACATGCGTCTGGTGATTCCAGCTGCTGCGCTATGTCCTGCAGGTGCATGTCTGCCAGAGGTCCTCCTACGAGCAGCACCAGCCACATGGCTGTGTGGCACATCTGCAGTTAGTACACTGCCACCATGGTGTGGAGACACACTTTCTGTAGCCACCACACGTTCCTGTTCAACGCTAACAGATGCTGACTGTCCTTCCTCTATGGTCACTGTTGATGTGGTATGTGTTGACAGCTGAACTGTGTGTGAGGAGGAGGGGGATATAGCTGGGATTGCAATCGGTGGCAAAGATTCAGCCCCTGACATCCCTGCCTGTACCTCATGCATATGTTCATCACTGCTAGCATCTGTGGGGACATTATCAGATGGATCGCAAGAGGGTAATGCACCTACATCACCTGTGAATGCAAAGAAAGACTCTAAATTACAATAGACACACACACACACTGACACACACATATACACACACACACACACACACACACACACACACACACACACACACACACTGACACACACACACACACACACACACACACACTGACACACACACACACACTTACACACACACGCACACATGCACACACACACACACACACACACTGACACACACAGACACACCATGCATGTGATATGACAGATGGCATGCAGCATGCTTGTGATACAGCTGACAGCATGCAGCTCAGACATCAATAGTGTTTGTAAGCATACCCCCTGAAATGCACACTACAGCAGGCAGGTGTCATATTATTATCCATACAATTCACATGATCATGGTAGTATGCATGTATCCCTGTGATACACCATGTGGACCAGAACAGGATAACAGTACACATGGCTGACGTGACCTTGATATGTAATCTGCTGACATGTGCATTAACATGCATGCATGCCTGACACAATGGTGTCCTGACACATGTACACCATCTGGTTTTGTCCATATGCCCTACAGATAGAATGCATGTTGAGCAAATGTGCATGGGCATGGTAAGGGACTGTGAGCCATCTACAATGCTGTACAGTGTGAAGTACAGACACTGTGCCATTGCATGGCATCATGAGGCGTCTATATTGCTATACAGTGCATGATATGTATGCATTGCATATCCAGAACTGCATGTATACCCATGACATACCTGTGGATTGTGACCTATGATGCTGAGGTGTATACACACCAAACCATGCTGTGTCATGTGACAGGTCACTGGAGGACATACAGATGACACCCCTGCATGATGACTACAGAGTGTTAGCTGCCTGGCAGCCATGTCCACACATAGCGGACCTGTCACGTCACCATGTCACACATGACATTGATGTACCACGCACACAACGTGCACAGCTAACAGTGATGTCCTACGGCAGCAAGGGAAAAGTACAGTATCTGTGGCCTGGTGTCACTGTCAGTGGAATCTGTAAAGGTGACTACTGTCATGCTATGACACAGGCATCATGTTCAACACATCTTATGAGGTACACGTCACTGACACCTCCACTAGCTGTGCACAGGCATTTAAGATGTGCAGCGTACCACATCACCTGTACAATCGGTCTAGTATGGCTGTAATTGGACCATGTGTGGACAAAGTTGGACAGGGTGTATCCACATCCCATCTACTGTGTGGCTATGTGTCTCTGGCCATCCCCCATGGCCATGTGTGCACATGTGTTGGTCAGGTATGTGATGGCCATCTATCACACATGTCTGTGTTGTCCCATATGACATTCACCCATAGATGTTGGATATGTCACCATCCACAGGGCTATGCAGACAACAGGTGTATGAGTGGTATGTGGGGTATGGGTTATGGGAAATTGTGACAATATTGCAACCAAAACGCTACGTGTCTGAAACATGACGGATGGAACATCACAATGTGTGAACCCATTGCAGGGGCATATAACACAATGATGACGCCTGTGGTCTGCCCATATCACTGCTCACTGTGCGGTACTGGTTTGTGTACCACACGTTTTGTTGCACTGCATAGTACATATGCCTCCATTGTAAAACACCTCCACCATTGTATGCACAGCTGGACACACATGTAGCAATGACAAATACTGTAGTTTCATGTCTGTGTGTCATTTCATTTGTATATATTGCACATGGGTGGCCTGTGTGGATGATGGGTGATGCGACCTGTATATCCATGTATTAACTGGCCACATGGCGAATAGATCTATGCTTTGACATGCCTGATACCGATGACAGTCTCACCTGCAATGGACTCTTGTCTGTGCGGCACGCCAGAGATACCTGTATAGGGTGACGCAGCTGTATGAACATTATCCATGACTGTATGACAGCCACAGGGTGCACAGTGCAAGTTAACACATTTGCCTGTACAATAGCATATAGTAAGCACATGTGCGCATACCATACCTCTCAACTTCTTAGAACAATAAATGTGGAGAAAGCCTACTATGATGGGGGACAAATAGGGACAACTGTGACATATTGCTCTTACAAACTTAGAAATTTGCTAGACTAATAGGTTTGCATGCACATGGTTTTTACACGGAATGTGCAGTCGTAAACACAAATGTATGCCATCATTTAATGACTCAATTCCTCAGCTATTTGCCAGAAAGGGACAGATATTAAGGGGAAAACACTGACAATATGAGGCAGACATCTGGACATCCTGCAAATACCTGTACAGTTCAGCGGTATGGTGCATACACAGGGTAGCATAATGTAGCATGAAGCATGTGTGTCCACATACCTTGCATATGTTGTTACATTAAATGATGTACACTGACACATGCACGTATGTGGGATATACTGGCCATATGTTCAGTACTGACTTACCAGGCAACCCCAGGCTCATTGGTTGGGAGACACCCACCTCCACGATGGCAGCTAGTGATTGTGGGAGCTGTTCCGAGGATGTCCCCAGACTGGCCAGTAACTCCTCTGTGTGTGTGAGTGGAGGCTGGGTTGGTGGCCCACCACCTGTTCCACCTTGTTCCCTGGTGATTGCAATGGCACGCAGTTTTGCATGACGTATTAAGTCCATGCAGTGTCTGAGCACCTGCTGGTAGGTGCAGTTGTGGCCACCCACTTTGTTGACCCTCCTGTGAAGATCCTGCCACAGGTCGTCCCACTGCTGTGCATGCTGTGGCACATGGCTAAATAACACCTTGTAGTTTTCATGGAGGTATGGGATTATGACATCATCCTCCTGTTGGCTGTATGCTGGTAGGCTTGTACGAGGCATTATCTGTAAGACATGATGAAGGTGACAGGTCACATTTACAGACATGTACAGTGATACTGCTGCACATACATTTCTAGTACATCTGCACAGTTATCTTTGCAAATAAACATGACACTAACACGACTGGCATGTATGTGTCACACACATGTAACACCCATTATGCATTGGATATCATCCCCATATATGTGTGTCATCTCATTAGTGTTCCTACTGCATGTGATGTCTGTCTTCATTTGGGCATGTCTGTTTGCCTGCACTGGGGTTCTTACCTATCTACACATGCCCGATGTATCCACGGTAATGCTGTTGACCTTGATGCTGTGTATATGTCACATATCAACACATACACAGCCTTACTGAACTTGGGCATTGACAATGCACCAAGTATGCATGGAAACCTGTACATGCATCTGTTTTGCCATAGACATCTACACTGCACTGTACAGCTGTTCAACATCCTGCCACGGATCGCCTGTGTTGCACATGTGATAGACATGGGACAATGGCTAGTCAGATGTCATTCGCAGGTAAGGTTATTGGTTATAGCATTTATGGGCTGGGTTTCCTAGCTGTATCCGACACCCATTACGCCACCGTGAGGGGCATCAGTGACGCATTACTGATCCAGATAGTTGATACTACATCTACCATACAGCCATCACACCATGTATGACAGGGATGATATGTGCAGCTATGTGGACAGGGCTGCATGGTATGGCGGGAGTATGTCACAGGTATGGCACAGGGATCTGTCCAGCATGCGGCCATCCTAGTCATAGGATGGTGGTTGTCCATGACGTATGTCTTTCAGATCAGGCTATGGACATGAAGCATGCCTAACAGCATAGTGTGGCATATGTCTGTATGCAAGGTGGATAGCATGCTGCATACTGGAGGTGAGTATTGTGGAGGCTGGTATCGGCCATCCACACATGGGCCCTACCCCTGGAGGGTGATATGTGTTCCAATATTGGTCACACGGGTGCTGTGTATGCCTGTCCAATGATCTCCATGCTCATGGATACCACCCTGTCATGTCATGGGTATCTCGGATGACTACCTAAAGGGCCAGGGAGACATCTCCACCTGAGGGAGGTGTACTGCACTACACCCTCCCTAACACAGTGTCCATAATGTTGACCACAGCCTAGGTGTTACTTAATGGGTACAGGGGTATTCCCCTAGTGGTGTCATTGCTGATATCATCCACCTGCATGTGCACATATGTCACACACCTCACACACACAGCCCATTCTGTATGTTGTTCGCAACACTGTGACAACTATTGCCCATAGGTCATGGCCATTCACATCCTCACATACACAGATGGCTGACATTTGTCTGTGTGGTATGGGCTACAATGGGGGTGGGGTACAACACATTAACCCTGGTTTACTGTAGCTGACACCGTGTGATATGCACATGTCACTGTAGCACCTTTAGTAGTTGTGAGTCTGTCAACAGGCCAGTAGTAGAACACTCCTGTGACATACAAAGGCATTTGTAGTCAAACATCTGTACTGTCTTGTACATCTGTACTGCTAACATCTACACTGATAATGGTTCATGGACTTGCAGACCATACCCAGCAGTGTTCTGATGTGGTGCCACCAATCATGACTGTCGCCAACACTTGTGGGTTGATATTATCCAACACCCTATCTGTAATGTATGGGCATGCTCGGCACTTTTTCAGAGCTTCTTGGCACGTTATGAGCTACTGCTTAGTTTAGCACCCATTTCACACCAGTCTTCACGGGTACACTGTCTGTCCATACATTTCCAGCTTGCTTACAGTACAACAGCTGCCGTACACACATCACTCACATATCTCGTTAGACATGGTGGTTTATACGGTGTGTCCACCTGGCATGTACCACTTATATACAGGCATGTCCAACTGGCACATACCAGTGCTATTGCCTGTCACTATGATGACTATGTTGTACATGTGGCAATAGAGCTATTCTCATGTACACAGTCAATGCACACCTCCCAACATACAACAGTACAGCCTGTGGAGGATGCACATATGCAGCCCTGCTGGGGGTTATACTGTCACCAACCCTGACTGCACTTGACAGTCATGTGGGGATGTGCAACCTTGGCAACACACCCCACTCATCACATAGTCCCACATGATCCCCACCACAGGCCATACATACGGAGAAACCTTGTACAGTACCCCTCCATACTCTGTGTGGGCACCAATGGCAGCCCACATCGCCAAACACAACCACACCAATCTATAGCCCACAGACACGTGTGCCCATCACATACAGCCAATAGGGTGTCATAACATACACAACACACCTGTCATAAGTGACTGTCGGTGGTCATACTGCTGTTCCACTCAGCAGGCTACACAGGGTGATAGTCACTTACATTCTGCTGTCAAGTAACTGGTTCTGCAACATAACCTATGCGCACATGCCACAACTCAGCAGGTACGATGTGACTGTCATTTTCCATGTTTGTGTGACTGAAGTTGTATCTCAGGGCACAGACTACGTGTGCAGGGACATGCAATAGCCCACCAATGTTGTAGCCCTGATGGTGTGGTCCGAGCCCTGGGGAGCATTTTGCAGTCATCTGGACCTGTTACCACTGTACTACGAGCGACTGTGTCACTCCCAACAGTTGTTCATGCTTCTGCTGTTATTCCACAGGCATCTGGTATACGTCCACTTTGACAGACCTGGACAAACAACATGATGCTGTGGCACAGTTGACCTGCACCTGTCAGCCCTGGGAGTACGGATCACATGTTGGACTCTTGCTGCTTTTATACTGCCTGTCTTGCACCGTGTCCAATAACAGTCACCCCCAGAATGGCAACTAGCTAGCGAAACATGTGGTCATGTCCCACAATGCTTGACATCATCCTCTGTGACGCACGCAGGCAAGGCACACCTGATACTGCACCACTTCAATATCTCTGCAGTGACTGGGACCTGCCTCTTGAATCTGCAGAGCACACCTGCAATGAATGGTTATAGACACACCGTACCTCTCAGGCACGTACCTGGACTGGCACACCCACGGCTCAGGTGTCCCCATATTCCACTATGTTGTACACACATCCCAGCTGGTTACTTAGCACAATGCATCACAGGTGCCCCACGTGCAAATAATTGTGTCCGGAACTGCTATGCACAGTATTACCAGCTGCTGATTCAACATATCCCATGGTTACCAGACCTCATTTTATGGTGTACTGGACAGTTGGGCTCATACTGCTGCTACTGATGTGAGACTGACAGTAACCCACACTTAACTGTGATAGCCGCACATGTACTGACACATTAGGCGTATGCTGTCCATGAGTCATAACCTCCGCTCAGATGGTTGACCCATACACACCACCTCCAAGACCAACAGTATCCTTGACATGGACACTACCAACATGTGACTGCTGTTCCACACCTGGGGTTAGTCCCTCATTGGTGGAATCCAAACATATGCTACTCACCCTTGTTAGCCACATACTGGCACCACACACTTCACGGCATACACAGTAGATGAGTACTACAACACCTACTACAGATGTCGTATGACAGTGGTAGTTGACGTCATGACACACGTGCTGGTGGACAATGTGCATGCAAATGCTGAGACATACCCCAGTGCACTTCATTAGCATGTACACAACAATATGGATCATGCTATTCCACACAGAGCCATGATGGTACACACCAGATAACAGACGACACTCTGGGGGTGTAGTTCCATGGACATACTTTACAACAACAGGTGGGGGCTGTTGCACAGTGGTGTACATTCCCATGGGTGGGGTAACTCACTGGTCAGCCTCAGTAGGGCCACGGGATCCCTCATCACATACTCCATAACTAGCTATGTACACATTACTGCGACACATTCCGAGATGTACCACAAGGCATTATGGTGGTATGTCAGTAGTCGTATGAAATACCCACATCTGCTCACACATACAACTGTCACTCTGGAACATGACAGTAACAGGTGATGTTGGCAACATGCTCTCTGATGGCTCCAATGCTAACATTACACCCTCTCACTCCCTATGGGGCCACATTCCTTGCAGGAACATTGCGGTGTACCTGCGGTCACACCTACACAGTACTGACCTGCACTCTATATGTCCTAGGACACTGGCCCCTTGTCACCCTACAAAATCCCAGGCTGTGATGTCCACAGACCTCTGAACGACATGTCTCCCCACTGGGACATCATACAAAGTAATAGCCTTGTACCAGACATTGTGGCCCCTGACTGGCACACAGCAACAGTTACACTCCACACAGGTGGCACCACAATGCACGACTGGGACAATTGCCCTACACACCTCACTGGATTGTTCGGCATGGCTATAGGGCACATCATCATGGACATCATTCACTGAGTCTTTGTTGTGCTCCGGTCCTTTGATGCTAGCTGGGTTGGTCTTGTTGGGACCACAGCATGCCTCCTACACCTGTTGAACACCTTTCATACAGTCGCCAGAGTAGTTGATGAATGGTTATAGACACACCGTACCTCTCAGGCACGTACCTGGACTGGCACACCCACGGCTCAGGTGTCCACACAGCCTACATTGTCCTCTCACTGCCTTTCAGCACCGTTCTCCATTCTGGTATTGACAACATACACATCCACCTGCACATCACAACATATGTCTCAGGATGTTATGCAAAGTGGCTAATGGACAGGATACACACACTGAGGGTGGCATACCATATCACATACTGCATTCCAGTTACACTTGGCATACCACAGTCCTCAGTCATGGGGCCCTCATGTTCGGTATATGCTTCCCTGAGGTACAGGCTACCACTGAGGGGACTTCCCTGCCTAGCTTTACAGACCACTGCATACCAAGTGCCGTTGTTGATCCACCAGCTGATACAGACCCCATCCATATGGGTGTCACTGTGACGGATACCGATATGAACATCATGGCCTCAACCTGCATGACACTTGGTATGAACATCACCTTTGCAGTACACCATCCACCCACTGGTTATCACATAGGTGTTAGTCCCCTACATACATGTCGCATTGTATGTGTTTGTAAAACACATGTATGTCGTACACATTCCTGTGATTACCACATTTCCACTGTGGCATGGATATCCTTCTACGTGTCCACACATGTCTGTACTGGGTGTGTAGCTGGTACATTGGCACCCATTGTACCTCTGAACACCGGACGTATACACACATCTATGGGTACAACACCCCGCTTAGGGTGTACCTTACACAACAGCTTTACATAACTAAACATTAAAACGCCATGACGTTTATTGAGCTACGACAGTTAAAGTTTGTGGCTGATTTACAGACAGTCTGTACACATTTGCAGACTACATACTCAGGGGTGACCTCTGCTGCAAAGACAGGGCCCATGTCTGCAAATATGCTAATGGATATACTCCGCATACGCGACATAAACAATAGCCACTATGAGCATGATGCTCATGGATATGTGCACACACATGACAGTGTGTGGCATGTGCTTTGGGGTTGCATTCCCAGACCGGACACTTACCATGCTTTGGGACAAGTTTCCTATGTACATCACGCATGGACATTCAGTAGCAGTGTTCATGTGATACCTCACTTGGTGGATGGTGGACACATGTACGCCAGGGATCACTGCAGTGGCTGTACTGTGCAGAGATGCAGATTACACATGGCTCTTCTGTTCACAGGACACTACCCTAGAAAGGTGCCACTGGTGTGCACACTGTAGTTGTTGTTAGACATAGACTTGCCAGACTGCATGGTACCCCGCTATGAACCTGTGGAGCTATTACATGTCCTTTGTGCATGGTTACTGGAATAGCCCTTCCATTTAGATTAGCTGTCACACTATTACAATGTCCCGTGACTAGAGGCCATATGTATCTTGTTATTTTTCACGCCAATCATGTTCTTGTTTGTCTGTCACATCTCTTCTGCTATTCTAGTATGGGAGTAATGTTTGCGTCCTTTGCAAATGCACAGAGTGGATTACATTATTTATTTCATCATAACTGTTTATACATAAATTAATTACATACTACTCACATCACTATACGATACCTTTGTTATGCATCATATGCCTGTTCTCCTGTGTAGCATATCTGACATATCAATCTACTGTACTATACATTAGACATGTTTTACATGGTATCCCATAATTCAAAGCATACTTGCATAGAGGGACCACCTTAGACATGTCACTGACATTATATGCCCATACACATGCGTACTGTTACAGTATATCCACATATACTATCCCCTGCTATGGCACGTACTTATTGGACATACCCTGCCACTGATGGCGGGTCATATGACATTGTTCTGTTTAAAGCCATCATGTTGCATCCCTTGTGGTGTCTGTGCTGTTTACCTTGTGGTCCACTGCTGGACGCACAACTTCTACAAGCTTTAGTACGATCAGCAAGACATCACTACATAAATACCATTCCCCACTTTATGCATGGCGGACACATGTAATTACTGCAAACCAGGCTATGCATACACTGACATAACTTAATACAGAACATACTATACATACAGTTAGTGTTCTACATACCTTGATATCGTTCCGGTATTTCGTCTCTATCTCGCTCATCTGTATCACTCTTTAAACTGTTTTACGGTATGAGCATACAGTTTGCATATCTGGCAAGTCATCCTTATATACGTCAATACCTGCAACATGTGGTTTACTGCCGCCAGTTGGTGTTCCGGTGTGACTAATTACTTGCACTTCAGCTGTGCAGCTACTCCATTCACCAATTACGCGGCAACAGTGGGGTATAAATGAATTCTCCACTTGAGCGTTGGCCATTTGCCCTCCCTTCGGGGAGATGGCCTGTATTGTGCTTTGTTGTGTGTAATTGCAACTGCTATGTGTAGAGCCAAGTGCATTTTGGAGTCATGTCCCCCATGGATTGTGTGTGACGGCTTGAGTATGTGGTTCTACCTGTGACTGTACCTGTCATCCCACCCGTCTGATAACGGACTATTGCGAACATCTGTAACATCGCCGTTTGTTCTGTTATACGACAGATACAATTTTGCATGGCGCCTTTAAATGTGTCTCTCACAAGGTATGTTAATGGTTCAGCAGATGTAATTGACTAACTGGATGTTTCTGATGTGATTACGGTCTGTATTGCTATTGTTTCCAGTGTGGGGGATGTAGGCGGGTGTACTTAGCATATACGGTTTTGTGGGGCTTGCATTTCTACGTAGTCCATATATATGTGTGTGTGGGCCCCTTCCCTAATTACAGTGCTATCACTTAATAGACTTCTGTTATGGGAATTTACTTTGGGCCGTTGTTAGTTGGTTTCTATATGGTATGCAGGTGAGGTTGATACTTCCATATCTCCGGATGTACGGCAATATGTGCAGGGATATTTCTAAATGACCGCTATCCCGTGTATGTCTGTCCTAGATATGTGCAGTCATTGCAGTGTTGTTGGTGTCAGACCCTCTGTAACATGGCTTGCCACCTTTTCATATGGCCATAGTTGGACACTTGCGGGTCACACAGTGGTGTTTACAGGCTGACATATGGACACGGTCAGTACACAGGATAGCACATACTTTTATCCTCATTACATAACAATTGTTCTTGGACCTTAACTACTTGTCGGTTTGCATGTAACATTTCCGTTTCTTACATAGAGGCATGAGTATTTCCTGCAACTATTGCATAATATTTGGGACATACTAATGTCCTAAACTCTTGGACAGTTTCCCTTTGTAATGTTTCATGTCAGGACACACCTGCCCAGGGGGGGCTGTCCCTCCCAATATGGGACAGGTATTTACAGCATGCCTACGGCTAGCTATACCTGCACCTACCGTAATCATCTACCTCCAAGTTGCCACCTACAGACACACGATGCAGACACACACACACACACACACACACACACTTTACAGTCACACATACACACATGGCACCCTCAACACACACATACACAGGCTACATCACTCACAACCACAGTTGTACACAGTACCTACATGGACCGCACCGCCGGCAGCGGTGACTACATGTCCTTACTATCGTCATATTGCCCGCAGTACTACTGTTCCAGCACTGTGTTCTTTCTGTCTTTCAGCCTCCTGGTTACGCGTGTCGGTGTGTGACACGTTCCATATTTGGCGGTATCCTATTTATTTGTACCTCAAAGGTGTTTTGAATGTAGTTGACCTATCTATATATTTGCAGATGTCAGGGGCCCCATATATATCTACATATATCATACTATCGCCCCTTCTATCTGTATTATATATGTGTGGAGATATATATATATATATATATATATATATATATATATATATATATATATATCTATATATATATATATATATATATATATATATATATATATATATATATATATATATATATATATATATATATATTTATATATATACATATCTCGGACAGGGGTGGTGACAGGCATGCTACGTCTTTCATTGTGTGTTTGTCAGTGTATACTGTGTTTCCTGGACTCCGCACATTTGTGTCTGTACCTGTCACATTACACACTTGCCATAGGTTAAGATTACCTCCCGTCCCACTTTGCGAGGGACAGTCCCTCTTTGTGCAGTTGTGTCCTGCGGAATATTTGTGAACATAGCAAATGTCCTGCGACTTTGAGACAAACATATTCCCTATAGTTTATGTAATAGTTGCATAAAACACTTATTCTGTATCTGACCCAACTACATGTTACAGGACATGGAACACATACCTGCGACCATTACTAGAATAAGCTTTTTATCTATGCAAAACACTGACGTTCTGGTTTTCATACTGGCCGGGTGTATGTGTCATCCTGCAGACATCTGGCATATGTCCCACACTAGTCATTTGAAATGTGGCAACCCTACCGTACGTACATCTTGCCTAGCAATAGTGTTGGGTGATTGTATACATGATTGCCTGTTCCACTCCTGGCAGTGGTCGTTTTACCCTTCAGAGCAGGCGCTATTTGTTCAGGGGTGACTAATGCTGGTTTCACCTGTTCTGTACATCACTGACCGTGATCTGCGCAATGGTCAGTGAAGCTTAGCCCTGTTTCGCACATATCCGTATGGTCGTATTTAAACATCGCTTACCAGTTGTGGGCAACGCTTATTCCCGCTAACGTGTGCTACACATATTCTGATGACCTGCATCCGGAATGCATTACCCGTGCCATCGGGATTACGTTACATCCCTTGCGGGACGTGAGACTGGGAACATGCACGACAGTCACTGCATGTACCACTTGGACATCTGGGGGTTGTACACGTATTATGTCATTTTGTATGTGAAGTGCACTACAGCAGTTACTCCACACTACATTCACATGGATAACTCCATTAGTTTACAAATTGGTGAGTCCAGTTAATGGTATGTCCATGTGATGTTTACTGACTATACTCTGGCATTGGGTATGTATATCACAATTAGCTACACCTGATAATGTGCTACACCTTCATACGTCCATGGATGCAGCATGCTGGGGTGACAGATGCCTGTCATGGGTACAACCCCTGCCTTGACACAACATCCATGATTACATTTTGTGGAGCCCCTCAGTAATGCAGCAGGGAATCCATGATGAGTGTGTGTAGGACAATGCTTACACACATGTGCTCCCGTGATTGCCTCTGCTCCAGTAAGTGACAGTTGCTTACTCGATGTTGTGGCGATGGGAGTCACTGTTTGCCCCATTTGGAGTTTTGTCTCTGATAGTCGGGTGTGTACCTACTGATGTACCTGAGAACCTATACACACAGCACCAACAGATGTTGATAGGTGCATCTACTGTTCAGGTGTTGACATTTCCGTGTTCCAATGGCTGTTGCGTGTACAATGTTTGAGGGCTGCCTATGTAGGATTCCACAGTGGGCCACCTATACATCACAATTTACAGGTGGTCGTGTTTGTGTGCCATCCATTTTACTGTGTGTGCAGGTGGGGAGAGATGTCAGTCCGTGGGAGCCTACACTGTCAAGGTATGTGCTATACGTTCCCTCTTTGCCAAGGTGTAGGCATATTGGGCATGCCTCCATCTGCTTACTGGGGCTGGCACAGTGTGTCCATGGTCTGGATCCCTCTGTGCCTGTGTTGGCCTTGGCAATTGCAGTGGGCTGTGAGGCCCTCCCCCATTTTGACCCTGCTGCAGCTGTTTCCGCAGGATCATATTATGTAGCATGGCACATACTATGAAGATGTGGGCACACATGCCTGGAGAGTACTGCAAGGCTCCACCAGATGTGTCCAAGCACCAGAACCGTGATTTCAGCATCCCGAATACAAGCTCTATGATGATTCTGGTTTGTGCATGTGCCTCATTATGGCATTTTTGCATTGGTGTGTGTGCATTTCTGATGGGGGTCATCATCCACGGCTCCAGTGCATAACTAGCATCCCCCACAAGGTGGCCTTATGGGATGTCCCCCCTGACAAATACCTGATACAGCTGTGAGGCATGCCAGATATTGGAGTCGTGGTAGCTTCCAGGGCTGCCAGCACACACATCCATGATAATGCCCTGGGCATTGCACACGACCTGGCAGTTGATGGAGTGGAATCCCTTGCGGTTTATATAGCACCTACCATACTCACCGGGTGGTGACTTGATTTGTATGTGCGTGCAGTCTATCGCACCCAGTACCTCCGGGTAGTTTGCCACATGGTGGAAGTGATGCATATTGCTGGCCAACTCCTCCTGAGTTTGGGGGAAGTATGTATGCTCATTGGCATGTGGTAACATGGCATCCAGGAACTGGTGTAGTACCCTGGATGCCAATGCCTGTGAGATCCCCATTATATCTCCAGTTGGCCTTTGAAAGGTACCTATGGCTAGTATTCACAAGCTTACACATACCTTCATGTCCACTGGGATGGGTTCCCTTCTGTTGTTTCTGGTTCTCAGGTGTGGCCAGCACAGCTCTACTATTTGCTGTAAGATGTCTCTGTCCACCCTGTAATGCTCTACTATCTCCAGATCATGTAGCCCCTGGTATGTTACCCTTGGTCTAAACACTCTTCTCCTCCTCCGAGGCCTACAGTGGTTGTCGGCATCATCCTCCACAACACCGTCGGTCTGAAACACATGCTGTTGAATCACAGCTATGGCAGCTCCCAACATATACATTTTAAAAGTTTCCCGTCTGTTTACACCTATGGTGCAGTGTTTGGGAATACACAGGTGTGTGTTGGGTGCTTTCACACTTTATACTGTTTTGCTGTGAACACTGATGATGTCATAGGGTGTTTATGTACGATTGTGGCTACAGGGTATCTTCTGTATTTTATTAACGGAACCACTATTGTGCTGCCGTAGGTGTTGCATTACATTTGGATGCCATCAATTAACTCCTGCCCTTCCATTTACATTTGTGCACGTTACACCTACCATTTGCTGGCATGCATCCAGCAGCCTGCTTTCATTTGTACTTTCCTAGACCTGGCTTATCTTGCATAATGTGTGCTATTGCCGGTCTACTGTGGGTTTGCTTTGCTCTGTTATGACAGTTCTCCTATCTTTGCATTCCAAGTCCTCCCCTCCTTTCTTTGCAATCCTATGCCTCCCCTATCCTGTTTTGCAGGTTTCTGCATGCAGGCTTGTCTACTGCCATCGATTGGCCGCCGTGAGTTGATTGGTGTTAATTGCTCATTAGTACTCCAATTATCCTGCTTCGGCATTTCCTTCTTTTCTTCCCCTGACCTTCATGTTTGTGCTATTGTTCGCAACGCGTGCATCCGCTTACCAGGTTTCGGGCACGATTTCATCCCCGTACACATGCGCTTTTGTGCACCATGTGTGCTTTCAGCTAAACAGTTCTATACCTTCCTCCCCAACCCTGTCCTGCAGCTTTGCTTTGCAACAGCCAGGCCAGATTTGCATTACTCCAATGTGCTTACTGATACGGTGGCACACCCCTCTGCTGATGTCATGTATCACCTCTGATACACTCCTCGGTGTTATAGCGCAGCACCGTCAGGTACATCCTTAATCCGGCGGGACATTTGTGATTCGGTATTACCTGCCTCATTTGCATGACATTGACTACTAATTCATAGTTACAGTGCCGAAAACTGTCATGGACCCTTGGCAACCCTTGCGCCTTGCTTGTGGTGTGCCATGCCTACCATTGCATATTATGGTGAAATCCTGATTTGTCTTACATTGCGATTTTATGACATTTATATATATTTCCTTTGTATTCCTGTTTGCGCACACATGCCCTGCAGTTGTACTGTGCGTTACTGTGGACATGACATTAAATGTTGTTTTTTAGGTGTTGTGCATCTTTTCTTGTGCCATCGGCTGTGTTTTTAGCCATTGGCATATGTTAACTTTGTAATACACGAGTCTGGTCCACTTCCATACCTCCGATGTTCTGTTTGGGAAAATGTAAACTGTGTTTTTTGGTTTACATTTCCATGGGCTTGCGCTACGTCTGCACCTCTTTGTGAATCATTGTATGCCTTCATTAGCATGGTGTGACATTGCGCATGGGGTGATTTGCATACCTATGCCGAGGGCTGCGTAGATCTGGCATACGCCAGTAGTGCATGTGGAGTTGGTCCATACCTGAATCGCTCGGCGGACATATTTGGCGTTATCCCGCATACTGTACGCCTATGCCTGGCGCAGGCTTCATGAATCCGGGGGATAATGTTATTACTTTTGCCATTACAAAGGTGTAGGCATTTGTTTTCTGTCCACTGAGCAACTGTGCTTCATTCACTTTCCATTACTGGCTTGTCATTTCAAGGTTTAATTGTCTTACCCAGATTTAAGTTATTTAGTTAGTATTGCAGACTGTGCAATTTTACAAAAATTAGTAAGGGAAGTGAAAAAATAGGTTTCGAAATGCACTATTTTGGTATTTCTAGAGCTAAGCAAAACTCAATTTTAGCTGCCCATATTCTTTACTGGAGCTATACATCTATGTTTCTCAAAGTACTTGTACTTTTTGGATGGAGCAGTTTCATAAATATTATACTATAGATAATTTAAGCAATGTGTTCTCAAAATATTAATTTATGTTGGGTGTTACAAGAGAGTTGATATTATATCATTACACAACACAGGTGCTGGAACTGATTAACATGGAATTATGTCTGACTAGCTTACTTCACCTTGTCTGCCTGGGGAAGGAGAAGGTGGTCTTTGTTAGCTGATTTTTCTCATGCAAGTGAAGCTTGCAAGTTCATGGTACTCATATAATGAGAGAACATGGGTTGGAGGTCCCATGCTTGTAATGGTTGCTGTCATGTGTAGAAGTAACTACAAGCCATGTGCAGGATGTTGGACACCCAAGCGATGCTGCAAGTGCCCATGTTAACCATCAAGAAGCAGAGTAAGTGTCATGCAAAAGAGAAAAACTCAGTGGCTACATATATGATGGCTCCACAGTTGATTCTCTCCTATGAATGAAAGACGACTGAGAGATACCAAAGCTTAATGGTCAGCACACAGTGAGGTTGGGGGAGCACAATGGAGAAGATATCAGACAAACAGAGGTAGAGTACTAGATAATGAACAAGGGCAGACTTGAACACAAACAGGAGGGTAACACCGCATTGGGAGATAAGATGAACTTGTGTAGCTGCCAGCCCTGCCAGACTTGACCCAGTAGGACGTTAAGCATCATCTTGGACTCTCTGACCACTGGTTCCTGGCTCAGATAGAAGAGCAAATGCAGGGCAGAAATATGATTCAATGAGCCACTGAACAATGTTTTCTAGATGGCTAATGTATGCACCTAGCCATTAGTCAACCAACTCTTCCACAGTGATTGTCAGCTGCCTTTGTGTAACAAATGTATCACCCCCACTGCTACTGCTTTTGATAGTGACAACTGCCCAAACCTCTGATCCAGAGATGGATGGTGTGTTTCCTGCAGCTGATGCTTGAGCTGGTTACCCCGGTAGCTATAACTTTTCTCTGAATCTAGCCACAGATGGGGTAGAAGGTGATGCCCCTTGTGGGGACTGGCAGCCCTTACTGGGACAACAGTCACAAGTCTATATACTGCTGCACACCATTTTAAAAAAAACCGAGAAAAGCAGAATAAAAAGTAAAACAAATGTATGTAGCAGAAAGGATGAAAATGTATCAGAGAAAGCATGTAGATGCAGTGAAAAACTACAACTCATATGTACTTTTTATCTTTAGCATTACAGGTGCTACATATATATATATATATATATATATATATATATATATATATATATATATATATACATATATACATACATATATATATATATATATATATATATATATATATATATATATATATATATAGATATCACCAACACAAAGTCCAGCACTGCACCAAGTATATTAAGCACACACTGAAGGAGCGAAAATGTTTTTTATTCCATGGCTCGCAGACAATAGTTAATCCAAACCGGTTTCACCCTTTAGGCATCATCAGTGGATCAAGAAGCAAACACCAGTCACCATTTATATGTCTCTACTAAAGAGACATATCACACCATATTATACAAACCCTATATTATTACAATTACAAATTACAAAGTGGACCCATATGCACACACACACACACACACACACACACACACATATATATATATATATATATATATATATATATATATATATATATATACATATATATATATATATATATATATATATATATATATATATATATATATATATATATATATATGTAAATATAGTCTGGCCCTGGAGTACACAAATTTCAGCACAGTAGAAAGATGGCTAGCTAACTGCTGCCTGCTTCTAAATCCTAACAAAACCAAGCTACTACTTTTCTCCCCTAACCGTATAATTTCTCCTCCTTCCTTCAACATCAAATCTGGCAATGACACCATTATCTACCCTGATGACCATACAAAGCTTCTAGGCGTAATAATAGACAACAACCTTAAATTTGATAAACATGTCAAGCACACTATTAAGTCCGTTAACAAAAAACTTGGCTCCCTGTACAGCAGTGGCGGCTGGTGACTTCAAATCACAGGGGGGCTGCAGGAGACGCTGAATGGGTGGGGTCAAAGGGAAGGGGTGTGGTCAACCATAAAGGGGAGGAGCTATGCACAAAACCACAAAAACTAACTTTAATTAAATACGTTGCCCTGGGTGGCAAACCATCATTATGAAAGTCCAATCAAGACAAAAATAAGTGTAGAAGAATAAAAATATTTCAATGCATTGGCTGCATGACAGCTTACTTAATATCTAGATGGAAACAAAAGGTTGTGAGGCATGAAAAAATAAATTCCTTTTTAAATACATTACTGGAATGCCAGTCAAAATCAAGTATAAGAAAAACCAGAAGCACTCAACTCAAACCACTTCTCCTTGCACTGCAGTTCTAATTATAATATATTCAGCTTTATTAAAGTACCAAGCAACATGCTGAAAGTAGAAATCTATGTGATGCCCCCACTTGTAAAAATGTTTCTTATCCAAAAAAGACCTGCTGCCTGACAACTTGTTTCATGGGAAAACATGATAAAAGTAAGAAATGAAAAGCAAACAAGAAACAAGCTCAAGATACATTGCTTAAAGGATTACTGTACAGGTTATGGACCACACATGATTGGCATTCTGTTTAGTTTACGGGTAAAGTCTGTAGAGATGACTGGAAGTCTCCAACAAGTGTAATGAGCTTTTTAAAATAATGGAATCCTGTCCTTAATACCCAAGGCTTATACATTATCTAGTCAAGTATTCTCTGCATGGCAACAACAGAAAGGCTTTCAATGTTGGCAATTCTTTAACAGTATGCTTATTAAAGCTTACTTGCATCTTACGATGTCAGACAAGCTTACCTTATGGTCATTAAAGCATTGCTACTTAAACACAGAGCAACAGGCACTTTGAGTAATAAGCATAAATCTGAGTAATAAGCATAAATCAACAGTACAAAAATATGACAGAAACCAGACCATTCTGCAAAATCAAGGACAGATGAAAAGCCACTGTAGTACTTATGCAGTGTGTCCTCCCCATCCAAGGTAGATACAACTACTCCTTGCCTTGCTTGGACACATCCAGAGTCACTACATGGGGGAGTGGGGTGCAACAAGCATGTCACAATTTGAAATCTCTCTGGCTGACTGTGATGGCCCTGACACATTTGTCATACCTCTCAACCTCAAGAGCAAGAAATCTGGACAAAGCCATACACAGAAGTGGGACAAAGGCACAACAATAAGGACAATTTTTAAATATTGCTCTAATAAACTTAGAAAGATAATAGAATAGGTCTTGCATTAGTATGAATATTCTGAAGGGTATAAAATCTGAAACTCAAATGTCTGTCATTTTCTAACTTCAGTCTTTAGTGATTTGTCACTAATTTGCCAAAAAACACAATTTTATGAAAAATTGACCAAAAATGTGATGCAAAATATAAAATAGATACACAATACAGCTTCTACCTGTCAAAGAAGGGACACTTTAATATTAGTACTGCTACCTTGAGCAGCTGACAAAATAAAAGAATCTACATGCATTTCAAGTAATCTATAACTTTGATTATTAAAGTTATTTCTTAATTGTAAACCCTCCATGTTTTCTTCCAAAATTGCTATTTTGCAGAGGGATTATTAGGGGGAAGAGCAACATTTTGAGCCTTGGGGACAGTTGAGAGGTTGGCTATGCCTAATTCTATAAAGCAATTTATTTGCATGTACCTCTCAACCTGTTAATGCAGTAAATCTGAACAAGGCCAAATATAGTGGGGCACATATAAACAGTACTAAAATTGCTCTTGTATAAATTGAGACAGTTGATAGAACGGCTCTTACTTTAACATGCATTTTTATGAAGGTTATGAAGTCTGAAACTTATTATTTAGTGACTTCTGGCAAATCATTTAGGAATTAAAACTACAAATTTTATGAACAACAAACCAAAAATAAGAAGCAAAAATCTATTCATTCTTTGAAAATCTGGACAGTTGGGAGGTATAGTTCAGCTGGGCCTGTCTGAGTTTGCTGCCCTTCCCCTGACAAAATAATGGTTGAACTGGAGCCTCTGCAGCCATTCCAATTAACCATTACTTGGCTATTTCACTCCATTTACCATAAACACTAATGTGCATACTGCTTTACTTCAATGATTGGACTTCATTTGAAAGTTTTATTTTGTATTTTACAGCACAAACAGTAAGTCATCTGTTAAACAAAGCAATGCAGTCTCACAATGAAAACTTAGCATTAAAACTTCTCTGCCCTTGAAACTCACATTCATTGAAACAGCATTGAAACCCACATTCAAAGAAAATACATTTTTCCAGTGGCAGATAAAGATTAATTTTGGGCTGTTTCGAATCATAGGCCCCATGCATATGAAACATACATGTGTTCTTTGATACACCTTCCTCATTGTACTAAAAATTATATTCCTTGTACAATACAGTACACTTGTTAGAGGGTGTTTTAAATTTGTTTTGAACATTTTTCCAGTAAGCAATGAAACAAAACATATGCACCCATAATGGCAAAACTGCCCAGTTGAGAACATTTATCATAAAAAAGTCTACTCAGACTTCCACAGTCCACCATTATTAGTAAATATACACAATTCTACAGTCCACCATTATTAGTAAATATGCACAATTCCACACAATTCTACAGTCCACCATTATTAGTAAATATGCACAATTCCACAGTCCACCATTATTAGTAAATACGCACAATTCTACAGTCCACCATTATCAGTAAATATGCACAATTCTACAGTGCACCTTTATCAATAAATATGCACAATTCTACAGTCCATATTCAGTGAATTCAGTTCTTGCCATAGCTGTCAACCTTAGCACAAAAACCTGGACGAAGCCAATAATGGGGAAATACAGTCCCAAAAATAGGGACAAATTTAAAATATTCATCTTATAAACTTAGAAAATTGCTAGGAAAAAAGGTTGTGCTACTATGTATTCTGAAGAACATGAAGTTTGAAATTCAAATGCCGGTCAATTTTACTGCGGACAGAACAAAAACAATTTTCAGCAGAGACGCAGGGATTAATACTGCAGACACGTCTTTGTAAAATGGCAGGGCACCAGAGCAAATCCACACAAACACAGGGAGGAGATGCAGACTCCACACAGAAGCCACCCCAACCAAGAATCAAACCAGAAAACCTATAGCTATGAGGCAACAATACTACCCCTGCACCATCAAATCTGCAAGGAATTAAACATTCAGAAACTTGAAGTCTGAAATTCAAATGCCGGTCAATTTTACTGTGGACAGAACAAAAACAATTTTCAGCAGAGGCGCAGGGATTAATACTGCAGACACGTCTTTGTAAAATGGCAGGGCACCAGAGCAAATCCACACAAACACAGGGAGGAGATGCAGACTCCACACAGAAGCCACCCCAACCAAGAATCAAACCAGAAAACCTATAGCTGTGAGGCAACAATACTACCACTGCACCATCAAATCTGCAAGGAATTAAACATTCAGAAACCTGAAGTCTGAAATTCAAATGCCGGTCAATTTTACTGCGGACAGAACAAAAACAATTTTCAGCAGAGATGCAGGGATTAATACTGCAGACACGTCTTTGTAAAATGGCAGGGCACCAGAGCAAATCCACACAAACACAAGGAGGAGATGCAGACTCCACAGAGAAGCCACCCCAACCAAGAATCAAACCAGAAAACCTATAGCTGTGAGGCAACAATACTACCACTGCACCATCAAATCTGCAAGGAATTAAACATTCAGAAACCTGAAGTCTGAAATTCAAATGCCGGTCAATTTTACTGCGGACAGAACAAAAACAATTTTCAGCAGAGACGCAGGAATTAATACTGCAGACACGTCTTTGTAAAATGGCAGGGCACCAGAGGAAATCCACACAAACACAGGGAGGAGATGCAGACTCCACACAGAAGCCACCTCAACCAAGAATCAAACCAGAAAACCTATAGCTGTGAGGCAGCAATACTACCACTGCACCATCAAATCTGCAAGGAATTAAACATTCAGAAACCTGAAGTCTGAAATTCAAATGCCTGTCAATTTTATTTAACATTTGTTAATCAGGACAGTCTGACTTGGAACAAAAACAATTTTCAGCAGAGGCCCAGGAAGAAATAATGCAGACATGTCTTTGTAACATGGGAGGACACAAAAGCAAACCCACACAAACACAGGGAGAAGATCACGGACCCCACAAAGAAGGAACCCCAGCCAAGAATCAAACCTGAGAACCTGCAGCTGTGAGGCAACAATGCTACTACTACACCATCAAATATCAAGCATTGCAACATTTACAAACCACAGATATTATGAGGAACAGCTCAGGTCAAATATGAGGCAAAAATCTGCAATTTTTTTACAAATGGTGGTGGGTAGGGAACTCAAGTCTTTAACACCTGCATACAGGGTACAGGGTTCAAGCCTGAGGTATTCCCTACCACACCACCATGAGCTCCTGGGGCATTTTCTCACACACACACACACACACACACTTTTTCTTCCCTAACACAAAACACAATGCCTAATATATAGAACATTCCAATAGTTAATCCATTTGGAAAACAACCTAGTACTTCCAAAGCTTCACATTACCACCCAATACTCATCATCCAAAGCCTCACATTACCAGCCAATACTTATCCACCAAAGCCTCACATTACCACCAAATACCCATCCTCTAAACTACATGGTTTCTTATCTGGGCACAGTACACTGACTGCAATATGTACTCAAAGATTAAATCCTCTTTGTTATGGGCAAATAACAACTCACAGGAGCCATTTTGTCATGCTATCAAAGCATTCAGTGTAGCTGATCTCAACATCAGCCTTGATGGCGCATCCCTGGCTCAACAATTTCTTACTAAATCACCACTTTAGTGTCAGTGTGCAGTCCTCCTTCTCTGCCTCTCTAGTTTCCAGAAAGGAATCGCTCAAGGCTCCTTACTTACCCCTCTCCTCTTTTTGATCTATGTGATCAAACCTCCCATAGGCCTTCCTCCCCTTCACCTATTACATTATGCAAATGGCATGCTGGTATACCATTCTCTACCAATACTATAAAAGAACTACAGTTAGACATCTTTGCACTCATCCAATGGCCCAACAACAAAAACTCTTGCTTAGCTCCTTCAAAACAAAACATACTTTCTGGAAACAAAGACATGCTCTCCAAAACTTCATTGCCATGGCAACTCAGAGCCCATAAAACCTCCACCATACAAATATAAACTATTTTAAATATCTGGTTCCCTAGTTAGACCCATCCCTTACCTCCACACTGCATCTTGACATCACAAGGAAAAGATTAATTTAATCGTATTTTGGTCTTATACAATATTCTCTTTCTCTACAAATTCAAAGGTAGATATGCTGCTATCTATGCAGCGGCTTTTGCTGCACTCAAGGATTCTTTATCATATATAAAAATTAACTCACCTGTTGTCGTTGATTCCTGGAATTTCCACTGGCACTAGCAGCAATAAAATCCACGGTTCCACCCGGTCCACCACAGACTAGTCGTCTAAATAAAATAAAACAATAAACTAAACCTAAACTAAACTGTTTTGAGCCAAAAAAAAATTAAAATGTTTTAACTAAGCTAAGCTGATCAAAAGACAAAGTCCAGTTCCAACCAATGCGAAAACTGACTGAATGATTCTCGCTCTTTTCCCAGCACATAAAGCCGGAAGAGGCGAGAATAATCAGCAGCATTTGCCAACAAGCCGTCATGGCGTGCCTGCGGACGTCGATCCGAGCCCCTTCCATATCTATGCGGTTTGTGAGTCAACCGCATAGATTTCTGGGAAGTTCTGGGCATCAGAATGATGCCTTCTTTGCTTCTCCGGGCTGCAATGTAAACATTGCAGCAACCCGGCAAGAATTTAGAAAAAAAAAAAAAAAACGCTGTTGCGTTTGAAGCGCGCAATGCGCATGCGCATAATTTCGAGTTGCGAACTCGAAATTTATGTGTTTTTAGTACAAAATCAGATTTATTTTATTTTTTTAACATAAAAAACTAAATAAACAACTCAGCTGTGTAGCTGAGGGGGCTGCAGTCCGGCAGCCCGATGCCACGAGCCGCCCCTGCTGTACAGAGCCAAACCTTTCCACACCCCCCTAGCTAGGGTAGCTATTGCAAGATCACACCTCCTCTCTACCCTTATGTATGCCTCCCCTGTACTCACCAACCTATCCAAAACCAATCTCAGCAAATTATCAGGATGCTACAATCATATAGCCAGATTTGCTACTGGCATGGCTTTTAGGACCCACCATTGCCAGAACCTCAAAGCACTAGGATAACTAGAGTATCCTACCCATCTGCATTCATACTCCATCAACCTGATAACACCCCTGCCCTCAAAAATATTCTCATCCATCATAGTACCCCCAGGCCATTATGTTCAGCTGATAAACCAATGATACTGACCCAAAAATCCAACAACTCTGCAGGTGATGCTATATTTGCCAACTCAATCAGTAAAATTTGGAATCTACTCCCTACTACCATTACCTGGGAAACCTCACTACCCCTATTTAAAAGAGAACTCAAAAAATACCTCACATCTCATTGGCTGTGCTCTTGTTCTAAACCTGACTAACACTTTCACTAATACACATCTTGCTACCCAACCTGCTGTTTAGCTAAGTATCTATGCCTCATAGCATTTGAATGTCTAAGCATTGTGAACTATGAGATCTGATTGTATTCTATATTCACATTTTCTGATACTTCTTTGCCAATCTGATGTAAGTCTGCACATTTTGTATATTGATATCTGCCTGTCTATATTTTTCTAAACATGTCTGCCTGAGTTTATCACTCAGTGATGTATGTACGGTCTCTTTTTTGGTATGTGGAGCTTTTCTCCCCGGGCCTCCGCTGAAAATGGACATATATCCAATCAGAGTATCCCGGTCAACAAAGGTAAAATAAAATAAAATAAATAAAGTAAATAAATAAATAAATATATATATATATATATATATATATATATATATATATATATATATATATATATATATATATATATATATACCGTATTTCCCCGCAAATAAGACCGGGTCTTATACTCTTTCCCCCATTGAAATATGCATTAGAGATTATTATCAGAGGATGCCTTATCTATCCCCCCCGTACAACAATCTACATTTATTCATTTATTCATGTACAAAAACCGACATTTATTCATGTACACAAATCAACATTTATAGCAGGGGAATAAAACTGAAAGCAGAAGCAATCCATTCTGTTGCCCCAATAATGGAAAAGTTATTCAAATACAGTCATGTCATCTTCTTCTGGAACATTGTCATAAGTCTCCAACCCCTGAATTCTGGCCTGAATTTCTTGCAGCTCCATTTCCTGCAGAATCATTGGTCCCAATCTGTCATGCCTAGCATTACAGCTCTCCTTAAATGAGCACTGCTTGTCCAAGTAGCCTGCTCGTAGTGCATTGGCAACACAGCTGTCAGTGATTTTATCCCATGACTTTTTCACCCAAGTCTCGACCTCTTGCAGGCTAGGCTTCACAAAGATACCATGCTGATTTCTCTCCATTCTATTTTCAATTTAGTCATTGAGTTCCATGCACAAATGGTTCTTGAATTGTTTGTTTATTGCAATGTCAAGAGTCTGGAGATAGGCAGTCATTCCTGCAGGAATCATTATTTGATTATTCTTCTCCGTGCAAAGAATTTCTTCATGTCTTTAGCACTGTGAGTGCTGGCTGAATCCCAGACTAGCAGACCTCTTTCTCCACCTCACAAAACAAGTGGTAGCATTACATCGACCCACTTCCTTATAATTGCTTGTGTGCACCAGGCTTTTTCGGTTTCAAAAATGTAAATGCCTGAAACACATTTAATCTTATCTTTCTTGCCCTTACTAATGATTAGAGGTGGGGTTTTCTTTACATCTAGATGAATTGCCAAAATACAAGTAACGTGCACTCTTGTAACCAGTGGAGGGAATGTAGCTTGATGAGGCACCCCTCTGATCAATTGTTGTTTGAGATCCTTGGCCCATAAACACTGCAGTTTTATCCATAGCAATCATGTTGGAGATTTGGTATTTAAAAGTAGATGCCATCAACAAAGGACTTGAACGCAAGTGCACGTTTAATAACTTCAGTATCTTCCAGCTTGAACAGTGTTGTTGATCTTCTTAGAGACAGTTCATATTGCTGAAGGAAACCATCCAGCCAATGTTGTGATGCTTTGAATTCTTCTGGGGACATTTCTAACTGTGGTGCCATTGCAAGGGCAAATGCTTGAATATCAGCCCTGCGCACAACCAAAGCCTTTGCTCTCTTGTTAGCAATCCATTTACAGATGATGTCTTCCAGCTCAAGAAGTAATGGTTGCTGACCTGATGCACACTTGCACTTCTTAGTATTTCCCTCATTGCCCTGTTGACTGAGGTTATCGTATGCTGCACGCCTTTTTGGACCATTCAGAGATATAACTTCTCTTTGCAGAAAGCCATCAGTTTTTTTCCCCTGGAGTAATCCACAATTCCTTTCTTGTACTCGATGGAATAGCTCTTTCTTTTTACACTCATCTTGTCGGGGTGGGGGTGGGGGGTTATTGAAGACTTATGACACCGGAGTGGCAACACAAAATGGTGACGGTTAAGAAGACACAACTACAGCCATTTGTTATTAAGTGCACACTCTTTACGTGCATTGTCTGTACTTTGACCAATCAAAATACACCTGCCAGTGTTTATGGGCCAAGGATCTCAACCGTCAAGTGTGAGTGATGATTAGGGTTACAGTAAGAATCGTGTAGGACTCGCAAGGAAAGAATCTTATGACTTTCTACGAAGGGAAGAAGTTGGGTATCCGAATGGTCTGAAAATTGTGAGCAGAGTACGATAATCTCAGTCAACTGGTGTCAATAATATTATTTTAAAATTCATCACATGCGTCATGTGTTGTTGATGAACTTAACTGGGGCTTATTTTTGGTGTAGGGCTTATATCATGACCACCGTGGAAAATTATGCTAGGCCTTATTTTCTAGTTAAGTCTTATTTACGAAAAAATATGGTATGTCTATAGGGCTCTGCTTCAAAACATCAAAAGACCGCTTACTTGAATCCAAAATCATTGACTCAACAATATAAAAACCACATATCCATGAACCATCAAACCATTGAAAATGTTCACCGGGAAAAGAACCACTTGGCTACCATGGGGAATTTTGCCCTTTTCCCCACTATAGTGTGATCTTGATGTTGGTATATAAAATTGTGGGGGGATGCAGCCCCCCTCCATTGGGGGTGCAGGGGGCAAAGCCCCCCTTTGGTAGGTTTTGCTTGCTTTGTTGCATGTATTTTGTCCTGATGGCCAAGTGGATCCTTTCCTGGTGAACATTTTCAATGGTTTAATGGTTACTTAGGTTGCCTAGAGCTGATGCATAGTGTGGCCAGCCTATGCACTGATAATCACAGTTTGGTGTTGGGTTGGCATGTATCACCTTTACTGTAATGTATAGTTTTTTTAATGGGCTGAAGCTACATGCAAGCTGCTTCATTTTTGTTAGTGCCACTGTGTACTGTACCCACCTCCATCTGTCATGTTCATTCCCTGCTGTTGGATCTTTCACCAACTCCTCATCATGCAACTGTCCCCTGCTGTAACTGTCTCCTAAGAATGATATTATGTAGCACTGCACATACTGAAAATAATTTTGCACGCATACTAGATGCACCAACACAGCAAAACTGTGCATTCAGCAACCCAAACACCTGCAGCACGATGACCCTGGTTTACAACAGGACATAGTTGTAGCCCTCATCAACTTCATTCTGTGTAATTTCTGGTAACTTACACCAGCCTTATCTGGCACAACTAATAAGATGACCCTGATGGCAGTCTTCCCTTACAAACCATTGAAACAAGTCACATGTGTGCCACTTGTTTGAGATGACAACTCTTTGGGTGGCCTGTAGACATATTGTATGTACCCTTCATGCACTTTATTCCCAGTTCCCCAGGTGGGTCCCTTATTTCAGTGTGATTGCAGTCTATGACTATATAATATTAGCCCTGCATAGTGTTGCCTGTCTTCTCAGTAGTACGCGGAAATCAAATATGCTACAGCATGACTTCTCAAGGCAAATGCATGAGTTTCCCACACTGTGTAGCCTGATGGTAGCAGAAAGGTCCCTGTTGCTAATATATATAAGGACACACATAACTTGGCATCCACTGGGATAGGTAATCCAATGATTTCTGCAGGACTGCGTGTGAGGCTAACACTTGTCCATCAGGTCCTCTGCAGTTTGCCTATCCCACAGTACCAGTCCACAGTGTTGATGGAATGTATGAAATGTTAATTGGGGTCTGATGACATGACACCCCAAGGATGATGACTCTCATCACTCTGTCTCATAGGGATAACACAAGCTTCTTGCATATACATATTAACTAATGCCGAGACAACCAATAACATTTTTTCATGTTTCAGTAGCATGTAGAGGCAACCATTAACATTTTTTCATGTTTCAGTAGCATGTGGATTCAAAAGCAAGTACTAGGCAGTCAGTCTACAGATCATTACAACCCTAGCTAAAAACCCTCTTCAAAAGTTACCTCTAGCATCAAGGAGGGCAAGACATGATAGACCCAGGGAAAATTTAAGACTGCTAATCTAATTGTTTAGGTTTACCTTGAAGGTGGCAAGGATACTGCTCTGCTTGACATGTAGGGGAAGTTTGTTACAAAACTGAGGAATTACTTTTGGATATGAATCTCTCATGCCAACATGTCTTACTTAGCTACTAATTAAGGTTCAGTTCCTTTAACTGAGTATTTGAGGTACCATTACTTCTAAAAAGAAATAGGAGGTCAAATTGGGTTGTTTTTTCATGGCCCAAAAAGCTAGACACAGATGTCCATTGGAGAAGTCTGTTAAGAGACCAAGTGCAGAGAATGGGCTGATAGTCTCACCTGATAACTATGTTTTTTGAGGCAACTGATCTTTTTAAGTTATGGATCTCTGAGGTCTCATGAATTATGTGATCTGTTTAGACTAATAAAAGGTCAAAAGTGCATTATATTCAATAATGGCTCTAATAAGATACGATGGAAGTGGAATTAAGACATCTCTGGATCAGTGGTGATGCCTTTAGAAATTAGATGAGCCAGACAAAAGGCATTTGGAGACATGATGGTCAAATGATAAAGAATTATCAACAACAGTGCCTAAATCCCTTACAACATTGTCTGATTTGAAAGGTGCATCACCTATATTGTAAGCAAAATTGTTTTATTTACCAAAATGACCTATGCTATATTTTTGCATTTTATTTGAAACCTTTGTACTTGCGGCACTTGTTAACATGCTCTAAACCCATGTTTAAGCAACTGTGAGTCAGTTAAAGATTGAAAAGCAGCACCTGATTTGCAGTTGTGTGCAAACCTAGTTAACCACAGGCCAGCACAACTGGACTGAAGGTCTGAGAAATAAATGCCAAATAGGAGAGAGCCCAAAACTGAGCCCTGTGGTATACCACTAGTAACTTTTTGTTTCAAAACTGATACCTCGAACTCCATCTGAATGGTTTCTGTCAGACAACCAGTTAGCTATCTATCACATAATCTAAGGATTTATATTCAGATTTACAAGTCTATCAATATTGCCTGCATGGATAGTAGTGCCAAATACCTAGGCCAGGCCTAGACATGCCGTATACACCGCATAACCACTATCTACTGCTTTGGTTACTTTTTAAAAGAAATTAATGAGGTTAAAGAGGTAGGACCTTCCTTAGACTAGACTGAATTGATGAGGGTCCAGAGTTACCAGATTTTCTATGTCCAGATTAATGAGGTCTGAGAAAATATACTTTATTAGGCTAGTGTGACTAATGGGTCTATAGTTACCTGGATCTGTGGTTGGGCCACCCTTGTGTAATGGCATTACAATGGCTATTTGTACTGCTTCAAGAATGAAAGGGCAGGCTTATATTAACAAGGTTATGTAGGTGTTCAGAAAGGCCTCGTTTGGTGCTGATAATCAGGCAGTCTGGTAAGTTATCAAAACCCATGAATTATATATTCTTAGTCTTTGAGATAGTTGCAAAAATTTGTTCCATAGTAATTAAGGGTGTGGCTGGGATTGTGGAACCAGTGAAATAGTTATTACAGTGGGTAGAGTAAAATTTGCATCAAATTTGTTAACTAGCATCTTAGCTGTTTCTTTTTGGGCAAAGTGTAGGATTATTGAAAACTAACCATAAATATATTTGGGTATTATTTCTTAACTTCATGATATAGTTAGAGAAAGATTGTACTTATTTTTGGTTTTAGTGGCTATTTTAAGTTCATACTCAGCTTTACACTTCTTAATGGATCCTTATGTTCTTTGTTAGATTGCTTAAGTGTGCTTGTAAGGTATATAGAATGAAACCTCTTAAAAACATTAATCAGTTTCTTTCTTTTGTTGTATAATTTATTTATATGTGTATTGCACCACAGGGGTTTGCTTTTAAATTTTTCCTTGTATTGGTTGCAGAAAAGGAACTGCCTTATCAATATAACTAGTTAAGTGGGAGTAGAAGTCAGTCAGAAGACTAGATAGCAACTTGAGCAATGGGATCTTTTGGAGGAAGATTACAGTAGATTTATTTAGGTCATCAAATAATTGAAGAAAATTTGATTTTGAGAAGTCCGGACACACAGGATTGTTTACAGCAGAAGTACCACCAGTTTTAAAGGGAATGATGACTAACTGTGGTATGATTTAACAAGCCACAATGATACACGAGGAAATGTGCAAGAAGTGGCCATATTTTAGAGGACTGGATCAATGCTATTAGGGACCCTAATAGGATGTTTATCTATTTATGAAAAAGAGTTAGCATTTGCAAAGGAGATGCTAGGCATGTTGACAACTGGTAGTATGGGTTAGAGAGTTTATTGATGGATAGTTGAAGTCCCCCAGTAGAAAGGTCTTGGGTTTAATGGATATTTCAGCTAATGTGTTAAGATAACTATCTTGATAAGGAGGAAACAAAGAGGGTGTTATATAGCTAGCAATGAAGTTGTAATTAGTCTTGTTTAAGGTGCTATTGACCTCTAGGAATTCAAATGTTCATAGGTTAGGAAATTACTAGGCTAACAGCTTAAGGGCCCTTTCACACCTAGCCAATATAACCCAATTATACCCAATATATGGACCCCATGGGTAAGTGGATGGCATGGATTTGTGACTGTGCACCGAGGATTGTACAGATTACCTCTGTCTATAAGGGACATAGGCACTACCCCAGGTGTGAATTTGTGATTCCCTATCCATTGATCCAAACTGTGTTTGAAGAGGAACAGGGAAGGAATCTGCTTAACGTGAATAGGAATCCTGTCCCAAATAAGGGGCAATCTCTGAGTGACATATCTGTCTCTCCAGCCTGTTTTAAGTTGCTCACTAACTTTAGATCACTAGATTGGGTGACCCGTATGCTGTTTGACTTGTGGATGTGTAGCAGCTGCATCAGGTCTGGATATGTAAATGCCTTGTAAGTCAGGAAAAGGTCATCTCTTAATAGTCAGTAGGAAACACGGTAAAGGTAAAGGGCTTTTATCTATATGGATAGTTCATGTTGTTTACACCCTGTATTTTCTTTGTGAAGAACCTCTGAGGTTGCTCCAGCTGCTTAAGTGTCTAGTCAAGTACATGCCAAATGGCACACTGTACTTGATTATTGGTCTAATGAGTGCTGAGTACATCAAGCCTATAATTTTCTTGTATCTGGATGTCATACATTTACTTATAAGTTGTGTTACATAAAGGGACTTCCTCACCACTGTGGCTACATCACGGTCAAAGATCAGGCTACTGTCTATTACCTAGATTTTGTTACCAAGGTCTCTTACCTCTGAGTCCACTCTAAGGAGTGTGCTATTGATGTTGTAATTTGCAGGGGTATTTGACTTCCCAAAGGGTATGATAATGCATTTTTTTGTGTTGAGTTTTAGGCAATGGTTCTGGCACCAATCATTTGTCTGATCTAGACCCTCCTGAAGACTATCTACATTGTTGAGGGATTCAATGACTGCCCACAGCTTGCTATCATTGGCAAGCTTTCTCATCCAAAGGCCTTCCACATTTGTCTTGTCTTCAGAGAAGTATATGGCACACCACTAGTAACTAGCCTCTTGCTGGATCTGGATTCACCCTGTTTGACCACGTGCCCTGTCCGCGAGCCAACTGGGTACCCATCTGGTGACATAGGGATTTATGCTCAGTTTTGTGAGTTTATTTATAATACCTGAGTGGGGAATTCTGTCAAATGCCTTGCCCAGGTCAAGGTAGGTGGTATGTACTGTTTTACCCTCATCCATTGCCTTAGTGACTTTCTCAAAGAAACCCACTAGATTCAATAGGTATGACTTGCCCTTGACAAAGCCAAATTTGGTCAGATCCAGTGTTTGGAGGTCTCCTATCTATGTCATTCCTTATCAGGTCCATGATTATTCTTTCCATGGCTTTACATATAAGACTAGTCAAACTTCTGCGACTGTAATTTCCTAGGCCAATAGATGGTCCCCCTTTATGCAGAGAGACGACTGTTTCTGTCCTCCACTCTATAGGGACAATGCCAATCTGGAGGCTGTGGTTAAATTAAGATCCAAATGGGCTTGATATGTCCTGATAAAAGCAGTTTAAGAAGCAATCTAGTATATTGTCTTTTTTTTGTCGTGCAACCTATTAATACTAGGTGGCCATGTGGGTGGCTTGTATTTGCGGTTTGACTGAGGTTTATTTTGTTTGGTGTGTTACTGCCATTTTTATGCAGTTTTTATATAGTTATACAGTGCTTTTGTGTGTGTCTCTGCACAGGTTTCTGTGTTTTTTTGGATTTGGGAGAGCTTGGAAACTAGCTATGCCATCCCTTAATAAAGGATAATTTACCTTAGAGAATTTTCAAAAATTTCTGAGGTTAGGTGGGGAGGACTAGTTTACCTTTATTTGAAGTTTATCTTTATTTCAATGGGAGACCACTTTGTAATCTCATTATACTAGTGAGGACATAACAGCAGGGGGTGCATCACTCTCCTATATTTGTGAGTACCAGATCCAGGATATTGTTCCCTTAGTGGGAGTGCAGATTAGGTGCTCAAGGACATTTGAATTTGCAAAGTCAATAAATCTTTGGGCCTGCATGTTAGTGGTTGTGTATGCCTCCCAATTAATGGAGGGGTAGTTAAAATCATCCATGAGTATGCAGATGGGCTGGATGGTGAGTGATTTTAGTAACTTCAGGTATGATATATGGGTTTACTGGCTCATAGTGGGGATCCTGTATCTAGCAAGAATATGGTAATGGGTTTTTCCCGTGGTTAGTTCATCATAGAGTATCTCAAGCATGTCATATTGTTTGACCAGCCTTGAGGTGTGTTTACCCTTTATGTAGACAGGTAGACTTCCATCTTTACCTCTTTCATGTTCAGTGGGTTACTGGCATGTATGAAAGGCATTATAGTCATGCACTGCTGGAATGCTTTCCATGGCATTGAACCATATTTCAGTAGCTGCACAGATGTCTGCATTCTCCAGGGTGAGGAAAGCTTCCAGGAAGTGCAGTTTCTTGTTGATTCTTCTAGCACTGAACAGCAACACGTTTAGCTTGTCCTGAGTAGCTTTTGTTATATTGGAAGTTTTGTCTGTTTGGCAGTGCCTAAAACGGCACTGTATGGGGTGGATAATGTTTTTTCCACTATCTGAAAGCCTAGAGGTGACAGGTGAAGACCATCCCTGGCAAAGTAGCATCGCCTCTCAACCATGTCCTCCTAGACTGACAAGTATTTGACCCCTTTGGAATAACACCAGTAGCTAAGCCAATTTTTAAAGTTGATTATCTTCTGCTGGTATTGTGGGATCATCCTTGGAGATGATATAATGCTGCTCAATGCTAGACTCATACCTGCCTGTGACACATATTCTGAGATCTCAATCATGTTTCTCTTCATATAGTCCAAGGAGGTATGTCCAAGGTCATTCACACCCACGTGGACTATGCCTGAGTCAAACTGATACTAAGGGTTAAGTGGTGTGAGTTCTTGTTTGATCTGTGTGATGTGGTGAGTCCTGGCCCTTTACAGGCAACTAATTGTAACCTTCCCTTTATCCTGCCTGGTAAGTGAGACATCACTGTGTCTCTCAATGGAGCCTCCTATGACCAGAATATTAGATTGTACAGTGTTTCCCCTTAGGGGCTTGGTAATTGAGGCACTATGAGATGTAAGACTGTTGCCTAAAAAGCCTTTGAGATTTGGGTAAGTTACATGTGAGCACCTCTGCATATGTGGGTCTATGTGTGCGGTCCTTTGTAGATGCGGTGAGTGATATGTGTGAGTTGCTGACAACCTGCTTTTGCTTTTTCTGTCTGAATGTGAGAGCTTAGCCCCCAATGTGAATGTATAACTGCATCTCTGACATACTGTATTTGTCTGTTCAAGAATTAAGTGGCTGTCATTGTACATAAGGCAATTGTTACATTGCCTCAGGATACCCATGTCCACTGAGCTGGATGCACAGAAAGCAGGAATGTGCCCATCCCATGGTTGCATGTTTTAATGTGTACTTGAAAGTATGGGAGTGGAGAGTGTTTTAACCAGATGAGGATAGTGTGCTTATGTGGTGTAATCTACAGTTAACCTAACCAGTGATGCTGCCCAGCTCTAAGTCAGATGCACTGTGAGCAGCAATAGTCCTGGGTGCTATAATAAGGTAACTAGCACAGTAAACATTCACAATTTAATGAAAACTAGCAATAGCTCCATGCAAATGAGTTGAATTTATACCACCACTAAAAATACAGAAAACTGACTGAGCCCTCTGACAGAATACAATGACTGCACTTAGAGCGCATTTGCCTGCTTCCTAACTTTGATAGACTAGGTAAATACCTACTGCAGTAGATGAATAATTCCAGTCCTCCTAATGTAAAAACACAGTAAAGGTATGCCCAGAGTGAAATACTGTCACAGATAAACTTAAAGATATGGATACAGGATACAGCAGTGTACTTTAAACAGCTTATATAAGTGTGAGTATTCAACAAAAGTACTCCACTTTGTAGAAATAAGCCAAGAACCACTCAATTGTACAGCATTTATAAAGGCACTGAAATAAGATAAAATGATTTATCAGCCCTCCAGCCAATAAAACTACATACAGAAATCTTGTGTGTTTCCCCAACCTAAACAAACCAAGATACCACTGAGTGCCACTAGATAGAAAATCCACTAACCTCTTGATGTAAAAACTAAGAAAAGTGCTTCCTAGAGTATAGAAATATACTACTTTATCCAACAGCTGGCTAGATAATTAATTCCAAGCAAGTAAATCAGTAAAACAGGAAATGAGAGGCAGAATGCACTTTCTAAAATAAACACAAGGAAAGGCAAATGAATAACTCAAGACGTCAATAGCAGTGCAAAAGTGAGGAGCTTCTAAAGCTCAATTTACAGTAAGGGTGGCAGCTTAAAATCACCAGGTTTAAAAAAAAAACAGATCAAGGAATGGGAGGATGGGTTGGAAAAATAACTAACAGTAAATTACCAACAGTGTTTGCAGTTTATGCAGATTTGAAGTCATATCAGAAAGGACAAAGGCCCAGAAATTCCCCCATGTATTTAAGTATCATTCAAGAAAAAAATTTAACCAATGAAAAAAAACGTGCAAAATGTGCAGCCTAGATAATTTAAGTGTATATCTCCCAAACAGAACAAAAACACCAGACCAAGTAGATTTCTAAAAACAGAAAACAAAATGGAGCAGGTAAAACAGAAAGCATATCTATTGGTTTAAGGAACTTACAGACAAAAATGTAGGTTTACTTTCTTCACCTGGCAGAGAATCACCAGCAGTGCTTGTAGTTTGTGCAGGCTTGCAGTCTTATCAGAAAATGTTATGTCTTAAGGAACCTGTCATGAGGTGATAATATCTTTGACAGATACTGATACTTCCCTACAACTGCCAATAGGTCTGAACAAGTGATTGGCATTATACCCTATATACACAATGTTGTATCTGCTGTCATTACCACTAGCATTGTCATAGCATATAATGATCTTTTTATGTTTTTAATTCACTTTGCAACTGTATTTTACCTCATTTGCATAAATAACATCACTCATTTTAATAATGTTGCCCATTGCCATTTGCTTATACAGCACTTACTATACACCATTTCCTGTTCTGTTGTTCAGGATGTACCAGTCACTGTGTGTCTGAATCACACACGCCCTTTGTTTGCCTACTCTTCATGTAAAATCATTTGCCATAGTGTGAATAAGTTTTCTAAAACCCAGTAAGAATTTAAAAGAAAAAAAAAATTCAAGTTCCAGTTAATCTGTGCCAGTCATAATAAAATTCAAATATAAATGTTGCTTTTATCTGTTACCTATCACATACACGCATGGAAATATTCAATCCGCTACTTTAAATTTCAGAATTTTTGTCAACTCACAAATTGCCTGTGGTTAAGTTTTGCATTAAGTCTTTGTGTGCATCTGTGATTCACTAAAATTGTGACAAGTACTGTTTCTCTTCCTTATATCAGCTGAGATGGGACTAGACTGTTAATCACCATGTGGTCCTTAACGGCATAAAGTAGATAAGACAGAACAACTGACTGACTGCAAGAATGAATGAATGAAAGAATAAATAAATATATTTATATGTTTATATATATATATAGAGAGAGAGAGAGAGAGAGGGAGAGTGAGAAAGAGAGAAAACAAAACACTAAAAAGCAATTTCATGAATTCTTAAAGCTAATTAATCTAGTTCAGGGCATAAATGACTAAAATAATGCTAACCTACTGTCTGTGAGATAGTATAGAAGCAGACAAAACAATGTTTTGCTGAGGGTGAACACAACTGCACCCCAGTGGAGGTACATTTACTCCTTAATTTTCTGTCTTTATTATTATAACTCCAAAATCTCAAAACTTTTGTGACATGCATGTCCATTGTACTTATTATAAGAAGGCAGACATGGCTACTATTTTGAGGTAACGTGATATTAAATTCATGTATTTTATTGAGGCTAATAGAGGTAATGCCTGGAACAGGGAGGGTGGAAAGTGGCTTCTCCATATTTTTTGATGCTTTATTTAGTGTTTATAGCTTTTGTTCATAATCTGCTCTTAGTTTTGTAAAATTTGTCAGCTTGATCTCTTTTAAGAGACCTAATTGCTGCATTGGACTGCTGTTAATAGAAACCCAACACACTTGTGCTGTATGGCAAATTTAAGATTAATTTAACAAATTATACACTTAGAGCATCAAATATTGTGAAATAGATGGAGTGGTTTATCACAATGTATTTTACTAAAAACAAGAGATGTAAGCACTGTATATCTCACAGTGCATTTTAGTTTGTGCATCCATTTGGCTATTACTTTTGCTTAAGTCTTTTTCATCTTATAAGAGAAACTGGTTTATGCACCAGTTCCGAGTAGCTCTGACACTGCTGAATATATGAATGTAGGCTATCTTTTCTTCCTTTCTAATTATCACAAGGCAGGCTAGCGTGTTTCTGGAATTTGGTATTTAGATTCATATGATTTCTGCTTTAAACATTTAATGTTATTGAATATATTTTACATATATTTTGAGATGTGCATTGCTACTAATATTCATACAGTTATCAAGTGACAAACTTAGGTTCATAGATTCATGGGATAATACTAGTCTATTGGCCTGGAGGCCCTTATAAGCCTAGCCAAGAATTTCACCTATGTTCCCTCAATGTCAGCACCTGTTTCCCCTGTCCAGTAGGGACACAGGTGGGATCCTAGGGGTGTATTTTCTGTTTCCCATCCAGTCATCCAGGTTCCTCTTAAAGAGGGCTAGAGAGGTACTCTGCTTGACATGGAGAGGGAGTCTATTACACAGATGGGGGAGTCTTTGGGGCATAAACCTATCCCTCCCAACAAGTTTTATTAATGTCACAGACCAGGTTATGGTCTTCTGTGTGGGTTGCACGAGAGGGGTTTGATTTACAGATATGCAGCAACTCCATCAAGGCTGGGTTTGAGATTGCCTTGTATGCCAGACATGGGTCACCTCGAAGCAGTCTGTATGAGACTGAACAGAGGGACAGGGCTTTTTGCCTATCTGTATAGGATAGGTGTTTGAGACCCTGGATTTTCCTGGTCAGGAACCTCTGTGGTCTCTCCAGCTGTTGCATGTGCTTGGCAACGTAGATGCCGAAGGGGGCAGACTGAGTCTGATAAGGGAGGAGTACAGGGATGTTATGACCTCCTTGTTCCTAGATGAAATACCCTTATTTATGAGGTGAGCAATGTAGAAAGCCTTCTGTACAACAGAGGCAACATGGTGGTCAAAAGTCAGGTTGCTATCAACCTGGGTGCCCAAGTCCCTCACGAATGATTGCATGCTTAGTACATTGTTATTAATGTGATAATTAGTGCGGATGCCATTTTCCCCAAAGAGGATAATGATGCATTTCTTGGCATTCGGTTTGAGGTCATGCTTCTGGCACCAGTCATTAGTTTGGGTAAGGCCCTCTTGGAGGATGTCCACATCACTAGGGGAATTTAAGACAGTGACCAGCTTGCCGTCATCTGCAGACTTGGTCAGCCACAGACCACTGGTTCTGGCTTGTACCTCAGAAAAGTATATACCAAACAGTAGAGGCCTCAAGACCAGTCCTTGGGGTACACCACTCATTACGGGTCTACTACTAGAGGGGGTTTCCCTGTTTTGACTGTGTGGGTTCTGTCAGTGAGCTAGTTAGCTACCCATCTGGTAACATACATGTTGATGCATAGTGGGAGAGTTTGTCTAGTATGCTTGAGTGGGGAATAGTGTCAAAGGCTTTGGCTAGGTCAAGGTAGGCAGTGTGCACTGTCTTCCCTTCGTCCATGTCTCCGATGACTGTTTTAAAGAATTCTACCAAGTTTAACAGACATGATCTCCCTTGACAAAACCAAACTGTTGTGGGGTCAAGCATTTGAAGGTTGCCAATGTCTTTGTTTATAAGGTCCATGATAATGCGTTCCATGGCCTTGCAGATCAGGCTAGTTAGGCTGATGGGCCTGTAATTGCCTGTGTCAGTGGATGCTCCACCTTTGAGTAGAGGGATGACAGTGGCTGTCTTCCATTCAGCTGGGATGAAGCCGGTGCTCAGGCTTTGGTTGAATAGATTGCCTAATGATGCTGAGAGCTCATACCTGAGTTCATGTAAGATACAGCCAGGGATATTATCAGGTCCCATGGAGACTGTATTTTTTGCCTTTGAGAGGACACTAAAGACCTGCTCCCTGGTGATGAGTGAAGGGGGGCAGGTGCTGGGAATGTCCTGGTTTACTGATGGGGGGACGGCGGGGTGAAGTTTTCACTAAACCTGTCTTGCCAACAAGTTGGCTATTTCTATAGCATTTGTGTATGTGGTGTTATTGACCACCAATTCAGAGCAGATTTGGGTGTTACCTTTGAGACTGCTGACATTTGTGAGGATGGTCTTGTGATTGTCCTTGGTGGATGCGGCCAATTTGGACTCAAAGTTAGCCTTAGAGGATTTCACCAGTGACCTTATTTGCTTATTCAGAGAAAGAAGAAATTGCTTCCAACTTGGCACCTGATCCTTCTTGGTCCTGGACAGCATTTTTTTCCTTTTATTATAGAGTTTGTTTATTGCTGCTGTCTACCAGACAGTTTTACTCTTCCTTGAGGAAGATGATTTAGTCCTGTCAGGTATTGCTGAGTCCATACAGCTATGTAGGTGCTCATATAATTTTTTGGTGTAGGCTTGGACATTAGTGCTAGTTCCAACTGAAGGGACAGTGGCTGTGAAGCTGCTTATACTTGCTCTGAGGAGATTGTAGTCAGCTTTGGAAAGGTTTTTATGTTTGACCCTGACAAGGGGGGGGGGTCAGGTGAGATGGTGACTTTAAAAGTCATTGCTTTATGGTTGGATGTTACCAAGGAGGATGACACTGTAGGGATGCTACAGTGGCTGCTCATGTTGGTTAGAACCAGGTCCAGGATATTTTCACCTCTTGTTGGGGTGTCTACCACCTGATACAAAGCATTGGCATTAATGAAATCAAGGAATTTATGAACATTCATGTTTGGGCTAGATAGGTCTTCCACTCTATAGCTGGGTAATTAAAGTCACCAAGGATCAGGGTAGAGGGTTGACTCTTGATGGATTCAAGTATGTCCAGATAGGTGGAGTAGGCATCCTGAGTCATGGTTGGGGGTCTTTAGCTAGCTATGATTTGAAAAGGTGTTTTGTTAACAGTTAACTGCATGAGGAGTGTCTCTTCTGCATTATACTGTTTGACCAGTCTGGAGATGTGTATGTCTTTGATAAATATTGAAACTCCACCTCCTTTGGCTTTGTAGCCATCCATTTGGGGTATGAATGTATGGTAGGATGAGTAACCTGATAAGGATGGGGTGCTCTTCACAGCTTTGAACCAAATTTCCATGACTGCACAAATGTCAGCATCCTCCATGGTGAGGAATGATTGCAATGAGTGCAGTTTCATGCTAAGACTACTAGCGTTTAGTAGCATGACCTTTAAATTTCGCTTAGAAGAATTTTTCATGTTGGTAATTTTGTGCTCATGACTTTGCCTAAAAAAGGCACTGGAGGAGGCAAGAGCCTTTGCAAGAAGCCTGAAGCCTAGGGGTGACAGGAGAAGGTCATCTCTAGCAAAGCATTGTGGTGTGTCAATCATGTCCTCCCAGGCTGTCAGGTACAGGGTTCCCTTGGAATGACACCAGAAACTAAGCCAGTTGTTAAAGTCAATCATTTTCTGTTCGTATTGAGGCATAATTCTGGGTTATGGTAGGATGCTGCTTAAGGCTAGGGCCATACCTGCCTGGGACACATATTCAGCAAGCTCAATCATGTCTCTCTTCATATAGTCCAGTGAGGTACGTCTCAAGTCATGCAGACCAACATGGACTATGACAGAGTTATAAAAGTACCTGTTGTTAAGAGATTTGAGTACATGCGTGATATGGTGGATTCTAGCACCTGACAAGCAACTTACTGTGACTTTATCATTGTCTAGCCTGGTGAGGAATACATGTGTGTGTCACACAAATGAGTCTCCTATAACTAGTATGTAAGGGTTGTGACTGGGCCTTAGAGGCTGTGAGACACAGACATGTGTACTATGTGTGATGCTTGGTGCTGTGGGCTGTGATGTGTGTGTGTGTTTGATTTAGTGGTCTCTTTTGTTTATGTATGTTTTTGTTGAGAATCCTTGCATATGTAGAAGTGTGTTTTACAGATGTGGATGGTGTTAGAGGTGTGATGTTCATAGTGTTTGTGCAGGCAACCTTCTCATTGCCAGATGTACTGGCTTGTGACTGAGTCAGCAAGAATTCTAGGTTCTTAATGTAACTGCATCTCTCACATATTGTGTTCGTAGGTGGTAGTAGTAGAGGGTTGTCTGTATACTTAAGGCAGCTGCTCCACTGTCTCAGGATGCCCAAATCAACCATACTAGCAGGAGAAACCATAGGAAATTGTTCATCCATGGTTATCAGAATCTGTGGAAGAGAGGTCAGGGATAGTAGACTGGGTGCTATCTAAGGAGAGTACCCATATGTGTGAGTAGGGTTGGATAAAATCAGTACAGTAGTTGCAGGTGAGGGCCTCATATAGGAGTGCTGGCAAGGGAATAAATGTAACTGAGATACCTTGCAATGGGTTAAAACAGCACAGTAGCGGTGCGCAATGGGCAAACAAGCACAAACCCATGCAAATGCTGGGTTTAAATACCACAAAAATGAAAGCAAAATAGAAATATTGGAATTGACCAATGAACCATTGTTCCTGAGCTCTCAGCTCAACACCCTATGCCAGTTCCAACCAGTTCACTTACTCCTACTAAGTGCAGGAAGGCCCTAGCCAACACAAGATGGCATAGGAAGAAACACTGGAATCACACAAACAGATCTGGATACAGCAAAACCTGTAAACAGACTATGGTAAAAATATATTTAAACAATGTTTAGGTCAATTTAACACAGAAGAACAGATGCGCCCTTAAATATAACAGTAGCACATAAGAGCAAACAGATTTATACAAATTAACCAGTAAAAAAGCTCAAAATGTGTAGGTGCATTTAACATTTCTCTGTTGTAATTCCAAGACCAGTAATTGTAACTCCTAGAATTACAAAAAAAAAAAAAAAATGAAAAAAAAGGACAGGAAAACACTGTCAGCATTCATTGTTCTTTAAAACTGTGTTTATTTTTTTAAGTGAGGCTAGTACCTCATAATGTGAGAGCCTCCACCCCACCACACACACACACACACACACACACACACACACACACACACACACACACACACACACACACACACACAGATATATATTAACGTTAAGATGTGATCACATCTAAGAAAAAATAATGTAACCCTACACCAAATATGTACGTCCCAATTTTTGCAAATTCACTCTCCCTGTTCTGGGACTCACATTTACAGGCCTTGGAATTTAAAACTAATTTCTCATACAAATAATCAAAATAATGAAAGTTGCCACAAGTAAAAACTCCATGCTGAGTGAATAACTAATAAAGCAAAAAGTCAGTAAAGTATAACAATTGCTCAGGACGCGCTTCGAGCCAAAGTCACCAGGTTACATATAAGTCTATTCAGACCAAATAATGCAGTTTGAAGTAAATGGTTCAAATAATAAATATAAGTCTATTCAGACCATAGAATATTAGGGCCAAAGGATGCAGCAATCAACTCAGAACGTCTCTTCAGACCTTGTACATATCCAAATGCAAAGAATGAAAAATAGCTTGTATAAAAAATAATTTATTCACAGATAGGTAAGCGCTTTTGCTGAAATAGCTTTATCAAACCATTACAAGCACATTAAATGAAGGGCACCTTATATAGGAGACCAAGACACAATCAAAATGATATCATAAATTAACAATAAAGCAATTAAATTCAATAAGCAGAAATTCAGCTAAAGCAATTAAAATTTAAGAAAACACATTAAAATACTGCTACATAGCAAATAAATAAATGCAACAGACAAATTAAATACTACTTCATGTTAATAATTTTGCAATATTTAAAAATTATGTAATAAAAACTAACCTATATATTAATTTATAATGAAATCTCCTATTCTTAAATATTGGTTTTAAAGGTACTTTATCATTAAGCCTTGGACAAATATGGGCTTGTAATCTAATGATCCATTTAATCTCATTCCTTTCAGTATAATTTGTAATATTACCTCCTCTAGTATTTGGAGTATTGACATGAATAACTAAAAAATTAAAAGTGTGGGTATTGTCTGTATCTAAGACATGTTTTGAAAGTGCATTAACAGTAGAATGAACACGAATTTGATACAGGTGTTCTCTAACCCTTTCCCTGAGCCTTCTATCAGTTTTACCGACATAGAAGGAGGGACAGGAAGTGCAGACTGCTAAATAAACAACGTGTTCAGTATTACAAGTAGCATTCACATTAAAAGTGTACATTTGAAAAGTGCGTGGATGTGTAAAAATATTAGAAGGAGATATGTATGAACAAAAATTACAGCTTTTACAGGGAACAGTGTCCAAACAATCTCCATTTTCAACATGATGGCCTGCATTACTATAACATAAAAGCCTGCATAAATTCTTTTTGTTTTTGAAAAGAAATTGTGGATATTCACCTACTATTTTCTTAATATTGGGGTCTACTGTGAGGACATTCCAGTGTTCATTTAATATATTCCTAATTTTATAAAAATCATCTGTATAATAAAGAGATATTTTCTGCAATGATGTATTGTTCTTTATTTTATTATTGTTAGCATTATAAAATTCCATCCCCTGTTCAGAAAAATACGGGCATGCTTTATTCGTTCTTAAACTATCTAGACATCAAAAGCCTATGTTAATATCTTATGTACTATAGTTCCTTGAAATTAATCTATCTTGTAAGCTTATTAATTCTGAGTTAAAATTAGACTGTATAGGGTTTAATCTTGAGGCTCGTATTGCTTGACTCTTTATGATGTTATTAAAGATATGCTTAGGATGCATACTGTCTCTATGCAATAGCAAATTTCTGAAACAGGGCTTCCTATAGACATCTGTATTAAGTTGCCCATTACTAAGGCGTTCAATATGGACGTCTATAAAAGGTATACTAAAGTCAGAAAAATTTAAAGTAAACTTTAAAAAAATCAGAAAATGAATTAATTCAAAAAAGTATCTAGTTCTTGTTTAGTACCAGTCCAAATAAAAAATAAATCATCCACAAAACATCTATAGAATGGAATGTACTTCTTAAAATAGGGTGAAGGTAACAATTTATGTATTTCCCAACAGGCCATAACTAGGTTGGCGTAGCTAGTGGCACAAGAGGTGCCCATAGCTATGCTATCCTTTTGTAAATACAAGCCATCATTAAAAATAAAAATATTATTTTCCAATATTGTTTCCAGTAAAAGACCTATGAGATCTATCTTGGCCGTAAGAAAATCTGTTTTCTGTAGTAAATATTGTTGGATGTATTCTATCCCTGAAGAATTTGCAATATTTGTACAAAGGGACTTAACATCCAGTGTCCTAGTAAATAAACAGAAATATTTGAAAAGTTCTTAGTTTCTTTATATAAGTCTATAAGAATTGTTTAGAATCTCTAAGAATCAAGGGATTAGAATCTACACAGGTCTTAATAATTTTTCTATATAGACTGATATATGTTCTGTTACCCACCCTTTTCCAACCACAATAGGTCTCATAGTTGGATATAGTGGATTTTTGTGGACTTTAGGTAATCCCTCTATAGTCGGTAATAAAGGATTCTCAAGTAATAAAAAATCATACATCTCAGTTGTAATTGTTCCACTATATTTTAAGTCATCCAAGGTGTTATAAACACTTAAAATATGTTCGTGAACAACTTGCATGGTAACAGATGTATAAAAAGAATTATCACTTAACATTTCTTTCATGAGATTAATATAATCTATTCTGTCCAGTATCACCACTGGACCACCTTTATCTGCTCTTCTAATAGAAATATTATTGTTACTCATGAGGTTATCCAATGCCTTTCTTTGTTTAAATGTTAAATTACCTTTTTTATAAGTTGAATACGGAAGTAAAGTCATAGAATAAACATAATCTTCTACCATTTTGCAAAAAGCATCAAGTGGATGTAAATTAGGTACAAAAAGACTAGGTTTACAAAATTCTAAGTATTGTGTAGGGTTAGATTCATTATTAAACATCAACTTAAGTTGTAAATTACGGGCAAATAATTTAACATCTAAAATTGTATCTATAGTGTTACTATTAGTAGTGGGAATGAAGGATAATCCTTTATTCAAAACTTCAATTTCATGTTGGTCTAAAGGTCTATGAGAGAGATTCCAAACTAAATTATTATTTTTTCCAGCATTTTCTTTAAGGTGGGTTCTTTCAAGTCTCCACCTGGGGCTTTCCTCTTTTGTCTTCCCTTGCTCATAGACCGACTTCTTCCTCATTTGTTGTAATTTGAAATGGGGAAAGGGGTAGCAGACTCAAATGGACTAACATTAAAAGGTTGTGAAAAAAAATTTCTACGTACAACAGGTTCAGTATTAGACTTTAAATGAGAAGTGGAGGTATCAGGAATGATACCAACTTCTATCTGTGGACTTGTACTACCATTACTGATAACACAATTCTTCACACTAACAGTTTCAGAATTATTAATATTTAGATCTGAGATCAAATCAGACATTACTAGTTGAATACTAGTATTACTATTAAGTCTAGGACTAGTATCACTGTTGTTAATAGGCACATTAGACATTGCACCAACATATTTTGAAGAAGAATTTAAATTTAGTAAAAGGTTCAGTCTGTTGGTCATGGATTATTCTCTGTAGTCTCTGTTCCTCAGGCCCAAAATATTCATTTAATAAAGTCATATACTTAATACTTAAATCAATATAAAGTTGTTGCCAACTATAAAGCAAGTCAGGATACGTATTACCTGTAGTAGGCATCTTCAATATTCTCAGGCCTCGTGGAATGATCCGTTTTTTAATGCAAGCTTCAAAGTGGAAGCATTGCATTTGTAAATGTTTTAATTTTAGCATATTCATTTCCATGTTCGAGAACGCAGTATTTGGTATGTCATAATCAGCATCGCTTAACGGTTCTTCCTGGATTATAGCTGTAGATTCAAAGCAGAGCAATGGATTGACTTCACCTTTTATGCATTCGAGAAACCTGGATTGTGTATTTTTAACTCTTTCAGCCTTGTTAGGGTTATAAGGTAGTTCAATAGAATTATCGGCTCGATCTGCAATAGTTAACTTGTGGTAAATATAACACAGCAACCAAATAATCAAAATAACGAAAATTACCACAAGTAAAAACTCTGTGCTGAGCGGATAACTAATAAAGCAAAAAGTCAGTAGAGTATAACAATTGCTCAGGACGGTCTTCTAGCCAAAGTCACCAGGTTACATATAGGTCTATTCAGACCAAATAATGCAGTTTGAAGTAAATGGTTCAAATAATAAATATGTCTATTCAGACCATAGAATATTAGGGCCAAAGGATGCAGCAATCAACTCAGAACGTCTCTTCAAACCTTGTACATATCCAAATGCAAAGAATGAAAAATAGCTTGTATAAAAAATAATTTATTCACAGATAGGTAAACGCTTTCGCTGAAATAGCTTTAGCAAACCATTACAAACACATTAAATGAGGGGCACCTTATATAGGAGACCAAGACACAATCAAAATGACATCATAAAGTAACAATAAAGCAATTAAATTCAATAAGCAGTAATTCAGCTAAGGCAATTAAAATTTAAGAAAACACATTAAAATACTGCTACATAGCAAATAAATAAATGCAACAGACAAATTAAATACTACTTCATGTTAATAATTATGCAATATTTAAAAATTATGTAATAAAAACTAACCTAGATATTCATTTATAATGAAATCTCCTATTCTTAAGTACTGGTTTTAAAGGTACTTTATCATTAAGCCCTGGACAAATATGGGCTTGTAATCTAATGATCCATTTAATCTCATTCCTTTCAGTATAATTCGTAATATTACCTCCTCTAATAGTTGGAGTATTGACATGAATAACTAAAAAATTAAAAGTGTGGGTATTGTCTGTATCTAAGACATGTTTTGAAAGTGAATTAACAGTAGAATGAACACAAATTTGATACAGGTGTTCTCTAACCCTGTCCCTGAGCCTTCTATCAGTTTTACCGACATAGAAGGAGGGACAGGAAGTGCAGACTGCTAAATAAACAATGTGTTCAGTATTACAAGTAGCATTCACATTAAAAGTGTACATTTGAGAAGTGTGTGGATGTATAAAAATATTAGAAGGAGATATGTATGAACAAAAATTACAGCTTTTACAGGGAACAGTGTCCAAACAATCTCCATTTTCAACATGATGGCCTGCATTACTATAACATAAAAGCCTGCATAAATTATTTTTGTTTTTGAAAAGAAATTGTGGATATTCACCTACTATTTTCTTAATATTGGGGTCTACTGTGAGGACATTCCAATGTGGCTGGAAGAGGGTGGGTAACAGAACATATATCAATCTATGTAGAAAAATTTTTAAGACTTGTGGTAGATTCTATCCCCTTGATTCAAAGAGATTATTAACAATTCTTATTAGACTTATATAAAGAAACTAAGAACTTTTCAAATAGTTCTGTTTATTTACTAGTGACTTTGGATGTTAAGTCCCTTTTTACTAATATTCCAAATTCTTCAGGGATATAATACATCCAACAATATTTACTACAGAAAACAGATTTTCTTACGGCCAAGATAGATCTCATAGGTCTTTTATTGGAAACGATATTGGAAAATAATATTTTTATTTTTGATGATGGCTTGTATTTACAAAAGGATAGCGTAGCTATTGGCATCTCTTGTGCCAATAGCAACACCAACCTAGTTATGGCCTGGTGGGAATTACATAAATTGTTACCTTCACCCTATTTTAAGAAGTACATTCCATTCTATAGACGTTTCGTGGATGATTTATTTTTTATTTGGACTGGTACTAAACAAGAACTAGATATTTTTTTTGAATTAATTAATTCATTTTCTGATTTTTTTAAAGTTTACTTTAAATTTTTCTGACTTTAGTATACCTTCTTTAGACATCCATATTGAACACCTTAGTAATGGGCAACTTAATACAGGTGTCTATAGGAAGCCCTGTTTCAGAAATTTGCTATTACATAGAGAAAGTATGCATCCTAAGCATATCTTTAATAACATCATAAAGGGTCAAGCAATACGAGCCTCAAGATTAAACCCTATACAGTCTAATTTTAACTCAGAATTAATAAGCTTACAAGATAGAGTCATTTCAAGGAACTATAGTACAGCAGATATTAACATAGGCTTTCAATGTATAGATAGTTTAAGAACGAATAAAGCATGCCCGTATTTTTCTGAACAGGGGATAGAATTTTGTAATACTATCAATAATAAAATAAAGAACAATACATCACTGCAGAAAATATCTCTTTATTATACAGATGATTTTTATAAAATTAAGAATATATTAAATGAACATTGGAATATCCTCACAGTAGACCCCAATATTAAGAAAATAGTATGTGAATATCCACAATTTCTTTTCAAAAACAAAAAGAATTTACACAGGCTTTTATGTTATAGTAATGCAGGCCATCATGTTGAAAATGGAGATTGCTTGGGCACTGTTCCCTGTAAAAGCTGTAATTTTTGTTCATACATATCTCCTTCTAATATTATTATACATCCACGCACTTCTCAAATGTACAGTTTAATGTGAACGCTACTTGTAGTACTGAACACGTTGTTGATTTAGCAGTCTGCACTTCCTGTCCCTCCTTCTATGTCGGTAAAACCGATAGAAGGCTCAGGGACAGGGATAGAGAACACCTGTATCAAATTTGCGTTCATTCTACTGTTAATGCACTTTCAAAACATGTCTTAGATACAGACAATACCCACACTTTTAATTTTTTTAGTTATGATAATGATAAAGTACCTTTAAAACCAGTACTTAAGAATAGGAGATTTCATTATAAATGAATATCTAGGTTAGTTTTTATTACATAATTTTTAAATATTGCATAATTATTAACATGAAGTAGCATTTAATTTGTCTGTTGCATTTATTTATTTGCTATGTAGCAGTATTTTAATGTGTTTTCTTAAATTTTAATTGCTTTAGCTGAATTTCTGCTTATCAAATTTATTTGCTTTATTGTTAATTTATGATGTCATTTTGATTGTGTCTTGGTCTCCTATATAATGTGTTTGTAATGGTTTGATAAAGCTATTTCAGCGAAAGCACTTACCTCTCTGTGAATAAATTATTTTTTATACAAGCTATTTTTCATTCTTTGCATTTGGATATGTACATGGTCTGAAGAAACGTTCCGAGTTGATTGCTGCATCCTTTGGCCCTAAAATTCTATTGTCTGAAAAGACTTATATTTATTATTTGAAACATTTACTTTAAACTGCATTATTTGGTCTGAATAGACCTATATGTAACCTGGTGACTTTGGCTTGAAGCCGTCCTGAGCAATTGTTATACTCTACTGACTAATTCCTCATACAGATTGACTTGAACTGTTTGCTTTAAATAAATTAAACTTTACTGACACCATAAGTAAACTTTTCATAATGTACCAATGAAGAAGAATAAACTAGTTGAGATGTCAAAAATACAAATAAATGAAAAATATCTACACAGTGTACCAGATCAATATATTTTATTCCTCTCTTTATGTATGTCTAACATTTGGAGAAATTGTTCTATCTGTCTGGAGTGTGTGTGTGTGATGTGTGTGTGTGTGTGTGTGTGTGTGTGTGTGTGTGTGTGTGTGTGTGTGTGTGTGTGTGTGTGTGTGTGTGTGTGTACAGGAACCAGCAGTGTCACCCAGTCTATCAATGACCATGCATACAAGGCCCGATCTGCTAAGACAACAACATCAGCAGAGCAGAATAGTAGACTTCAAATTGTTGCATGGAAGAACCTAGCAGTGCCAACCGATGAGACCATGATCCTCCTTCAAGAGGACTGAAAACACTTGCTTGTCAGAACAGCATTTTTTTCAGGAGTTTTGCATCATCAGAGAGAGCTCTGCCCAATATATCCTCTCATTATTTTCACTCTAAGATAGGCTGATCTTACGAGATAACAAAAATATTTGCTTTACTGGAGGCATGGTGTTACTGTAATCTCCACGACAGTGCATGCTGTGAGTGAAAATAACAAATCTGGGCATATCAGCATCACCAAACTTCACTTTATATTGGGACTGGGTGTAAAGGGCTTGCCTTCCAGCAAAAAACATGTCATTATTTTGTCATGTAGTAGCTTTGACTTACCACTTTCTGTAGCTTATTGTATGTTTTTTGTACTGTTGTATTCATGTCACATAGTCATTGATACTGTGACACTCTTTTACTTTTGGGCTAAACTCTTCTGGCTAGTTAAGATATTATTCTGGCCTACAAAGTATTTCATAATCGATACATTAGGCTTATTGTTTTTATATTTGATATATAGCAATTATGTCAATAAATCTAAGCCCTACTGAAACTGTATTCTATAAAATGGCATTTTCAATGAAAACAATGTAGTTTTATCAAACTACAAATGTGCCTAATAATAATAATACTTTTTTGCAGGAGGGCAGGCACCATATAATCCCACATTCCTTTTATTTTAATGTACTAATTCCATTGTTAGGAAAACTGTGAAGAAAAACATACCCCAACAACAATTTAAAACGCATCCCTGTGGGGTAGACAAAAATAACAGTCACAAATCAGATGAAACAAAACTGCAGTACCAGTTTGAGAAACTGAAACACCTTAGAAACAGAATACAAAACTGTTTTCCCAGGTATACTTTTTTATTCTGCAGCTATATGTGTTTGTATAAATGTAATTGCATGTATTTTAGTTATCTCCTTGTATTTTTATTTGTCGCTGGCACTTCTAAAGATTTTGGTGATATATCCTCATTATATTTGATATTCTTGGATCTAATATGATTATCATATTTTGCTTAGTTGAGGTGTAAACAGAGTTAAAATATGTTGCCACTTATGTAATGATGCCCCTAAAATATCAGCCATAACAAAATCACACACTTTATAAGCATTTTTACAGGGAGCTCAATACGGTGTCTGTCCTTGCACCCTTAATATCCATCTATGCTAAATGCAAGGTTATACAAACTTGGAGGAGTGAGAAAAGGTATAAAAAAGCAACACGAAACTAATTTTTTCCCTCTTCTCTGACAGAAACAACTGAAAATGCAAAACATAATATACACCGCATCCTAAAACATTGATAATTAGAGCATAAAATCTTTGTCTACATTGTTTTGTAAACAATAGAAAACCTAAATAAAGTTCAAGGTTCCCTATGTGTAACAGCTTATATGCCATGTTTTCCAAAAAAAAAAAAAAAATGACCTGTGTGACTGTGTAGTATTTTTTTATGTGTTTTGTAAGGGACTTTGCCCCTACTTAAAAATGTCCTTCTAAATGACATGAAGTGATACGAATAGGATGTAATTTGATATTATGCTGTCTTGGTCAGAATTTGTTTTTCAGCAAAGAAGTTGTGGTGAGCTGTACAATATTCTTTTTGTAGTACAGTTTTATTTGTCCTTAAAATAAACTATATAGTAAAGACTGACATAATGCATCTTGTTCCATGTCTAATAAATGTACAGAATGCCTTTCTTTCACAGGATGGGACAATGTAAGCCTCAGCACTTCTGAAATACATTGTGACTCTACTAAAACAACAGCAAGTTTTGAAACTTGACTTACACACTTTTCAAACATCTTCCCCTCTGCAATCCCAGTTGGGGTGGGGGGTGTACTCTGCATACTACCTGCTACTTATACATACAATTTTGGGATCATTCTGTATCTCAGAGTATGGAAATAGTCCAAAATATGACAGTCTTGGAATAAGTAGTACATGTTTCCCTATTCATGTTTTTTTTATCAGTTCTGTGGATTGCCAGATACTAACCCTGAACATGTAATTCAATGTTAACACATACAAACTATCCATTTTCAAATTTTGTTAATTTGTGTAAAAAGCCCTAAATATTAGCATTTATTATTTAGAGGAAAAGAAACATAAATAATACTCATTGTTTCTGTAATAAGTTTCATACCAAATGCATTAAGAGTCTTGATGGGTCTTATTCATTTAATAAACATTTATGGAATGAAACTAATGTGTAAAATTTGATTTTCCTTATAGAAGTTCTGCTTATGAGGTCTTTACTTTCTTTTCCTTAACATATTTTTGTATCATTTTATGAACTGGCACTTTACAAGAGCAGAAAGGCAGGTTAAGTGACGAATAAGAAGGAAAAGGAGATTAATCTGAACCGTCAAGATATCTGCACATATCTATCTATATCTATCTATGTACATATATATATATATATATATATATATATATGTGTGTGTGTGTGTGTGTGTGTGTGTGTGTGTGTGTGTGTACAATATATGACATACAAGTTGGATGTGTTGTTTAAACAATCCAGTGTTTGCATCGTTTCAGTCATCACTTGATTCCTTGCATGAGTGTAAATTCTATTTAGTCCACAATGTAGTTTTTAATAACCATACAAGTGACAGAAATGTGCTAAATTATGAAATTATGTTGCATTATATGACCCAGACATACAGCTTATAGTACATAGTTTTATTAATTGTCTCTTTTAAAACAAAATCCATCCATTGCCATACTAGGTCAGATCATAGCAGTACATATGTTCTAATTATATCCAAATATATTTATTTAACATTTGTTTAATGGGAACGTCCATCTGGGACAGAGCCCATTTTCAGCAGAGGCCCGGGCAGAAATGTTCCAAATGAAATGCTGGCTAAATTCATGTAAGGGGAAGTCACTAGGTGAGGGTTGTTTAGTTTCATTGCTAGAGAGTGTGTCATAATAAAACAATAAAATACATTTCCTAGTTCACCGTTGCAGTTCACCTTCATGTTTTAATAAGAGAATTTCAGAGAGCCTGAAACAAATGATATGCCTCATTACATATGACACAAAGATTCAGAACAAGCTTGTTATACAACATTGCATTTATTTTCTGATTACCACTGTAGGATCATGGGGAAGCCAGAGAGACTACCTCAACATTTAGTGAACAGAAGTAAGGGGACCTTATTCATATGGGACATGCATGTACACACACACACACACACACACACACACACACACACACACACACACACACACACACACAAACACAAACACAAATGCACACATGTACGCACATATACACCTACAAACATACAAACCCACACTCACACACACACACACACACACACACACACACACACACACACACACACACACACACACACACACACACACACACACACCCATATACACACACCTATGAGTAATTTAGGTGATTGCCAGTGTAAATTGGAACTAGTAAAAACTGAAGCAGGCAGAGGTAGGGCATACAAAGCCTGAACAAAAGGCACAAAGCCATGAACCTGATTGGTGAACTAAGGGGACTGTTGTAGCCATGATAACTGCTGCACCACTATGTCCTGATATGCAGCTTTGCAAAGTATTTGTAAATAATGGAGCTGGCAGGTTAGGAAGAATTATTAAAGATGTCAATGCTTAGATTCCTTGAAATTAGTGTTCGAAGTATTGCACCAGTAAAACTGAAAATCACAGAAAAAATACACCTTTAGAGCATTGAATGCATGCATTAAATGATGATCTGGAATGTTTGAATCACATGAAATAACATTGGCATCCTGTTTTAAGGAACTGATTAATACATTCTAGAGATTCCTAGTAGCCGAAAACAGAAAACAGATTCTCACTGCAGAGCAGTTCTAAAGATACTACAGAACTAATGCATGCAGTTCTAGAGATGATTATTTAATGTGGGTGGAAAGACATACATTGTAGCTTGGGTCTGTGTGTAAAGGAAACCGAAGAGTCTAGAATCAAAAGTTTTCAAGTTCATAGGTGTATACTGGCTAAAAAGTTTTCAAGTTCATAGGTGTATACTGGCTAACCACCCCAAGGGTTCTTTTAAGCATTGCAATGCATCAAAGCTTTCTACTCTGCATAACAATGGATACTTTCGTTCCCTCAACCTCTAGTTTATGGGTCTGTCATCTTTCCACTGCACTGTTCTATAGTATCTGGGATGAATTGAGAATCAAGAACTTAAAATCAAAGCCTATGGGAGGAAAAAACATATTCACTATTTAAACTGCTTCTTAATATTTATACTTACAATAAATATTTTTATTTTATATCCTTGAGTCATACTTCACGTGTTTTTATAGCATAAGGAAAAAGCAGTTAAAATGGATATTTTCTTATAGTGTACATGCAGATGTCCTTCGTGGTTCACTGCTGCAGTCATGACTGTAGGGTTCTTCCTGCCAGCAGCAGCCCCCAATTGGCCAGAATCCCAAAGTCTGGATCGGGCATCAGCTGAGGTCGCTTATATCCTGACGTCAATGCGCCGGAAGGTATAAAGACCTCAGCTGATGCCATTTCCCCAGTCATTCTTGCCGCGCGGTGCCCTTTGCAGTTCACTGATGCCGGTCAGCTTGTTCCTGTTTGTTTTTGGATTTAATCCCTGGATTTTCATTTTTTAAAGATAAGTACCCCATTAGGGAGGTCTTTTTCTTGCTCCAGTCAGATGTCAGAAAAAGTTAATAATTGTATTTCTTGTGGGAAGCAAATACCTCGTAGGGATTTTCACTCTTACTGTATTCCCTGCCTGAGTCCTGACCACGACGTTGCTAATTGTGTGTTTTGTGCTAGATTATTCAGCGTACTATTAGGCATAGATATAACTTTGCCTTTTACTATTTTTGAAAAAAAAGGTTTAATTATAACATGTCTTCAGATTCTTTTCCTACTTCTGGGGTGTGTAAGAGGTGCAGGGATGCAGACAGGCCTCCGAGGTCCACAACAAAGGATGTTACTCAGTTATTGCCAGTTGCTGGTTCGACGGTCATCAGTGAGGTGCCTTTGCAGCCCCTGTCATCCGCCTCTTTTGAACCAATTGCCTGTACCAACTCTGATGTGGAGCTGATGGGGTCTTCAGAATTGCCAGGGGCTGGACCTTTGGATACTGCTCCCTCAGTTGGGGTCCAGAGCCGGTAGGCAGGTACCGGCTTCTGAGGGAGTTCTCAGGCCTTCATAGCTTCCTGTAAATGTGGTTTCAGTTTTACAGTCAAAGACAAAGTCTAAGCCTTCAGCTAAAGTGAAATGGCAAGCACAGGCACCTTTTGATCAAGGTCCTAGGCCTGAGAGGCAGATGCTTAGGATGGCTGAAAATCTCTTAACTATGATCAGGGGTTCTTATCCCCCTCCTAACAAGAAGTCTAGATTACAATCCGATTTTGATTCTTCAGACCAAATTTCTGTCTCTTCTGCTTCTTCCCTTGAGCAGGATTATTCCCTTCCTCTTTATGAGGATTCTGATGCTGAAGATTCCTTTCCTTCAGCCTCTCCTCCTGAGGATTATTCTTTTGGTGAAACTTTGCATGATATGAGGGTGCATTTTCAATGGGATGGGCAGGAATTCTCTGAATCCAAGAAAAGGCTTAGGGATTTTCTTCTTCTCCCACAGCATAAGTCTCTGGCTATTCCCCCTGTATTGGACATTGTTGATGATGTTTTTTCGGAATCTTCTCTCTCTCCTGATTCTTTTTCCCCTACTCCGGCCAAACTGGATAGATATTATAGGGTTCCAGATTCTCACAAATTTCTTTTTAGGAATCTTTCGCCTGATCCGGAAACTATTTCACAAGGTCCTAAGGGTGTTAAAGTAGCCTCTGCTAAAAATCCTATTCGCTTTGACCGAGAGTCCAGGGCTTTGGAGAGATGGAGTAAAAAAGTTTATATTTCTGCTACATTATCTATTAGGGCGTTGAACTGTCAATTTCCTATGCTGAAGTATCAGCAATACCTTTTGTCTGTATTTAAACAGAAGATGTCAGCTGTGTCTATTAGTGTGGATAATCAGGAGTTACAGGATTTATTGCATGCTATTGAACAAGTGGGTAAACGTACCCTGAATTGTAGTTTTGGTTCTTTGGAAGCTTCTTGTAGGGCTGCAACAACTGGCGCTGTTATTAGAAGACATGCTTGGTTAAGAGATCAAAGCTTGCCGGATCAGACTAAAGCCAAACTTTTGGATGCCGCTTTGCAGCACGATGTTCTGTTTGGGTCTAAAACTGAAGAGGTATTGAAGAAAATGGAAGACAAAGCAAAATCTATGCAGACAGCTAAGGATTTTCTACAGGTACAACCTCCTAGATTTAGCAGACACTGGCCAGCTAAATCTTGGTCCTTTCTGGGCTCGGACAGGTCTCAGAGAGGCAGATTCAGGCATTCCAGAGGTTGGGGATAGGCACAGACCCATTTTAGGAATAGGCAGTGGAGTGCCCTCTCTCCCAAGGGAGGTGAAGATAAGTCTCAACCTTACTGAAGACAGTCTTTATGACTCTCCCTTTCTGGTCCCAGGGGCTCCTATCCTGGAAGCACCTTTGGGGGGAAGGATTTCTCGTTTTTATCAAAATTGGAGCCACATAACCCGGGACAAGTGGGTTCTGGACATAGTCTCAGGAGGTTACAGATTTCATTTCCACACCTTGCCAACACCGAATGGTTGGCCAGACCTGCCAAATCATCAGTGGGCAGAGGCACAATGGCAGGTTCAGTCCCTCCTGGCTATGAGGGCCATAGAATTGGTGCCAAATTTAGAAATAGGGCAAGGTTTTTATTCCAGACTTTTCCTGGTTCCCAGGATGGAAAATTCGTGGAGACCAATCCCGGACCTCTCTGTACTAAACACCTTCTTAGATATACCAAAATTCAAGATGCTCACTCTGCAGCAGCTGCTGCTTATGTTGGGCAAGAATGCTTGGATGGTGACATTGGACTTAAAAGATGCGTACCTGCATATTCCTATACGGCAAGAGTGCAGAAGGTATCTGCGCTTCAAAGTGGGCTCGAAACATTACCAGTTCTCTGTGCTGGCCTTTGGCTTATCTACTGTGCCCAGGGTCTTTATGAAGTGCCTGGCACCAGTAATGGCATTTTGCAGACAGAAGGGGATTCAAATTTACCCTTATTGGGTGACTGTCTTATTCAAGCGGACGACAAAGACACTCTACTTCGACATCTAGCTTTTGTGCAGCATCTTCTTCAGTGCCTCAGTTTCACAGTGAATCTAAAGAATTTAAATCTGGTGCCCTCACAACAGATTACTTTCCTGGGTGCTCTTCTGAGTACTTCAACCCAGATGGCTTCCTTGACAACAGACAAAAAAGTGCAACTGGCTTCTTTTTTCTGACGCCTGGCTTCAATGAAACAGCTGACTACAAGAAAAATTCTGCAGGCTTTGGGTTACATGGCCTCCTGAATTCTGCTAATACGATATGCAAGGCTGCATATGAGGAAACTGCAGTGGTACCTCAAGAGTGTCTGGTCTCAGTATTACCACAGTTTGGAAACAGTGGTCACGATTTTGCCTTGTCTCCAGTGAGAGTTTCTTTGGTGGGCCGAAGCCTGTCTACAGAACACGCGAAGCCTTTTTGTCCTCCGCCGACCAACCAAGTTCTAACAACGGATGCTTCAGATTATGCCTGGGGAGCCCACATGCATGGGAGATGTCTTCAGGGTGTTTGGACAAAGGAGCAAATGCACCTGCACATAAATTTGAAGGAGATGCTAGCTGTGCAGAATGCCCTGATAGCCTTCAGGGACCTTCTTCTACCAGGTCAATTGTTGATACAGACAGACAACACTACAGTGATGTGGTACATCAACAAGCAGTGGGGCTCTCACTCTTACCCCCTGTGCAGATTAGCCATGAATCTCTGGTACACTGCTCTGGCCTGCAGTGTCGACTTACAGGGACAATTCCTGCCAGGGAAAGACAACACTTTGGCAGACGCATTGAGCAGATGCATTTCAGATCGACACGAATGGATGTTGGATGTTCGGATATTCAGGATGATTCTAAAGGCTTGGGGATGTCCGGACGTAGATCTCTTTGCATCCCCTCAGAATCATCAACTTCCAACATTTTGCACAAGGACCTACCACAAACTAGCATGGAAAGTGGATGCCCTCTCATTCAGTTGGAAACACCTCTCAGTATATGCTTTTCCTCCCTTTCCTCTTCTACCTCGGGTACTTCTGAAGATAAAACAGGACAGACCGCAAATGATTCTACTGGCTCCCAATTGGCCTCGGCAATTCTGGTATTCCACTCTGATGAATGTGGTTCAGGAGCCTTCCTGGATTCTGCCTCAAATCCCTCATCTACTGTCTCAAAGATACAGCCGGATACTGCACAGTCATGTCAAGACTCTGCATCTAGCTGCCTGGCGGATTCAGGGTCTGTAAATAACTCTGCCCTTTCCAAACAGGTATTGGATGTAATCCTTGAAGCTAGACGGCCCAGCACTATAAAATCTTATGCGGGAAAATGGAAAAGATTTTGCTCCTGGAGTCAAGTCCAGGGTGGTGATTCTTCTGTCCCGAACATTCCTCTGATTTTACAGTATCTGACAGAATTATTACATATGGGCCTATCTTTTTTGTCTGTTAAGCTTCATGCTTCTGCTATTTCTGCACATTACGATATGGATCCTCTTATTTTTTCTCATCCATTACTTAAACAATATCTTAGAGGGGCTAAGAATATTTGGCCCCCTATAAGGGCTCCTGTTCCCACTTGGGATCTTAACTATGTTTTGGAGAAATTAACTTTGTCTCCTTTTGAACCTGCAACTTCCACTTATTTAAAATTTTTGTCTTGGAAAACTGCTTTTCTTTTAGCTATTACCTCTGCTAGATGAATTTCGGAATTGCAAGCACTCATGGCTGTGGAACCCTTCCTTATTTTTCATCAGGACAGGGTATCTCTACGGACTAATCCCACATTTATGCCCAAGGTGGTTTCGGCAGGGGCCTTGAATCAGTCTATTCATTTGCCTACCTTTTATCCTAATCCTCAAAGTGAGGAAGAAAGTCTTTTCCACTCTCTAGACGTGCACAGACAGCTTTGTCTATACCTGGACAGGACCAAGATATTCCAGAAATCTGATCAGTTGTTTGTCGCTTATGCTCCTACTGTTCAGGGGAAAGCAATCACTAAGCAAACTATTTCCAAGTGGATTGCCCATTGCATCAAGTTCTATTACTTTTATCATGGCAATCCAGTTCCTGTTAATGTTAGGACTCATTCTACCTAGGCTACTGCTACTTCAGCAGCTTTTCTTTGTGGGGTTCCAACCAAGGATATTTTGGAAGCTGCTACTTGGAGTTCTGTACATACTTTTTCTAAGCATTACAACTTCCCTCTCTATTCTAAGTCCAGGGCAGGTTTTGCTTCTGCGGTTTTGCAAGGTTTTGTGACCGCTCCCTCTGTTTCTCCTCCAGCCAACCTTTCTTAGCTTTGGGACTCAACCATACAGTCATGACTGCAACAGTGAACCACGAAGGACATAGTACAGCTGTGTACTCTTACCATAAATGTAGATGTTCGAGTGTGTTCACTGTTGCAGTCTGGGTTACCTTCCCTCCTATCCCCTCTTTTGTTTTTTTCTTTTAGTATTGTCTGTTATGAGGTGTTTTGGCTGATGAGGTTTTGGGCATGGTTTCTTTTTTAACCCTTTCTTTCTGGGCACCTGACACCTGGGGCAAGAAAAACTGGGGAAATGGCGTCAGTTGAGGTCTTTGTACCTTCCGGCACATTGATGTCAGGATATAAGTGACCTCAGCTGACGCCCGATCCAGACTTTGGGATTCTGGCCAATTGGGGGCTGCTGCTGGCAGGAAGAACCCTACAGTCATGACTGCAACAGTGAACACACTCGAACATCTACATTTATGGTAAGAGTACACAACTGTACTATTCTAAAGCTAGCATGGTTATGCCATCTAGAAGAACATTATTTTTAAAGAACTACAGAAAAGATCAAGATTCAATTTAATTTTGGCTGTTTTGAAATAAAGCAGTTGCTGTCGCATATAACCATCTGGCCATCTCTTACTGCTACTCTATTGCACTTTTGTATTGCGTCTTTTTAATTTCTCCATACCTTTTGGGTTTCTTATACCATGATGGGACTGGATCCCATTCCTAAATCTAAGTGTGAGTAAAGTTCATGAAATTAGTATTGTTTCAGTCTTTCATGTTAGCCAGAAGTGCTCTTTGCAACACCTGCAATTTGCCCAGTAAGGTAATGGTACATGTATCGGTAACATATCTAAATGTGATTGTAGATTTTTTTTATAAGACCTATACTATTGGAACTGTCTGGGTATCTTTCTTCCGCAGAGCTCTTATTTCTGCCTGCAAATCCTGATATGTTATGACTTTGTGTCTCTCTGTATGTAAGACACTGAAGTCACTGGGTATAGCAATTTCAATGATCAATGCTACTTTTGTCTTCTTTTCATGGACCACTATATCTGTTTTTTCACATCTAACTTTTGAACTGTTGATAAGGGGTGATCACATATGATGTAGACTTTATTTTCTATGATGCTTTGTGGCTCATGTTTCCAGTGTTTTTCAGCTACTTCATTATTATAATATTTGCCCAATCCCCATAGCAACAGGCATGCCACATTACTATGCCTTTCAGTATACAGTCCTTTTGCCATTAGTATGTCACAACCATCACCAAGGTGTGCAACTGTTTCCAGTTCTGTTTTGCATAACCTACATTTGTCTCTTTGTCCTACACGTTCAATGGACTTTGTAAACCAACGTGTGCTGCACTTTTGTATCAGTAAGATCATTGTGCTGGTAAAGAGGAGAGAAAAGTAAGCCCAAGTCATTTTTCACATGACGTTAAATATTTATACTACGCCTTGCTCTGCAGAAAATTAATTATCAAAGTCATCTAACTAATGCAAGAAAATGTAACTTAGGTTTGAAGTAAAACATTTGTGTAATTGTTATAAGTATTCTTCTATTAGTTTCCATTGTAATGTCTGGAGTTATTTCTACTGCTAAAGTATAAGAAACATGAGAAGGTCATGCAGTTGATATTGTCCAGAGATACTGATGTGGTGTTTAATAGACTCATGACATCTTTATGAAAGATGTGAAACAACAATATTTATCTGTATTTCCATCTTGTCTTTTTCAGCATTTTACTTACTGCAGTAGCTGTATTATCTGGTTACTCCATCCACTTGCTTTTGAGGTCTTCTGGGGTGGTTGGTAAGTATTTCAAAACAAATATATCCTTTCAGGACAATGCATGTGCTCATAAACTCTACAAAAATAAACAAGTGGAAGAAAATTGATCACATACCAGTAATAACTTGAATAAGCATTTCTTTGTAAATAGATATGATATTCTTACAATAGTGATATTAAGGATTTTATATATATATATATATATATATATATATATATATATATATATATATATATATATATATATATATATATATAAAAAAATATATATATATATATATATATATATATATATATATATATGTATCTAGGACAGTCTACTGAAAGACTGTTTCACCGAAAGTGAATCAGGCTGTCACAGTTCTGCGAAAGCACTTTTTATCGAAAAAAGTGCTTTTGCGAAACTTTCTAAAAAGTACAGGGAACCAGGGGGGAGTGGTAGTGAGCGAGATCGGACTACAGTGGGGATAAGGGAATATCCCCTTTTTCCCACTGTAGTGCAATCTCGGAGTGAGAATATATAAGTAGGGGGGTGTGGGGGGTGCAGGGGTTAAAGCCCCCCTGTGTAAACATGGTGTGTGTGGGTTTTTTTGTTTTTGTGTGTGTGTGTGTGTGTGTGTGTGTGTGTGTGTGTGTGTGTGTGTGTGTGTGTGTGTATGTGCGTGTGTGTGTTTTACCTTCCGTTTACCGAAACTGCTTTTTCTGTGAAAGCAGTTTTGGTAAACGGTGTTTGGTAGGGTTGGATTCGGACAGTTGGTCTTTCGATCAACTGTCCTAGATCCATATATATATATATATATATATATATATATATATTTTTTTTTTTTTTTTTTTTTTCCTCAATAAAAGGAAATATGCCAATATACATATTCAGCACTTTCAGTCAGGCTGGGCATTGCCTGGGATTCACAAGATTCATTCATATAGAGTCAGAGTCGACATATCAGAATTATACAATGGAGCAAATGGAGATTCAGGATCAATGACTGCTGTGGCTACACTATTGTATTAAAGGGCAGTTGGTGAGGATTAATGAGCGGTTAATGAGCTGCTTCTTGTGGTCCACTGGGTAAGGTTTGATTTTTCAGCCTTCATTGCCTAACTGTGTGACTTTGAACAAGTCACTTATCCAGCCACCACTCCCAGGCTTTGTCTGAAAAGTGTTCATAGAGATCAGTGCTCTACCTCAGAAAACAAATACAAATAAACTAACTAACTAAATCAATGAATAAATAAAAACTGTCTCTGAAATGCTACAGCAGCATACTATATGAATGAACATCTTCAGGGGTAGCATATCATAAATGCAGTAACAGGTGGGATATAATCAACATATGCTATATACAGAGTCTGAAATGAATAACTTAACATTTAGTTTGGATAACTATATAGTGGTGACATAGGCAATATCTATTTATTATACATCATTTTAAAAGTGTATATATATACTAGTACAGTAGGGGGTGCATGTATATGCATGTGTGTGTTCAAAGTGTGGTAGGTTTTAATGAATGTCTGGTATGTCAAGACACAGTAAAAAATAAGAAAGAATAATATTACTAATACCATTATAAGTATATGTACTGCTGTACTAATCTTTGTAAAAGGAACCATGACTTAAAACAAAGCTATTCTTTTAATAAAAACAGAAATCTTGACGTGTTAGAGTAGCTTCTCTAGGGAGTTTTGGTTAATGAAGCTAATCAGTGCCATATCATTTCATATAAACTCATTTGCTCTTCCTGGAAGGTATATCTTTGCCCAGAGCAGTGGTTCTGAGTAAAGCACTATCAAGTACAAGAATGAATCTGAACTTCTTTCCTGCCCAAGGAAAACTACAATAAAAATAGCTGCTGAGAAATTCAGTGGTAGTTGTTAAAGCTTTATCCCTGTTACATGGAACTTTATTTAAAAGTAATTTAGGTTATTGTATCATTCTTCATGTTTATTTGTGAAGAACCTGCATTTTGTTTTCTGTTTGCATTTAAAAAAGTCATGTTATTTTATAGACTGATTTTTTCTACATTTCTGGGCTCACAGTGGTGAAAAATGTAGAAATATATTAGCACATTTTTCATGCCAGAAGTCTAGAGTTTAGAACTTTTGCTATTCGAGAAAAGACTATTTGTTTTAGCAGATTTTTGCCAACTTGAGACCCTGCATTCCTATTTTGTGTGCTTCAAGCAGAGCAGTTGGAGCACATCTTTTCCAACTAAAGGGAACTCAGTCCAGTTGTCCTCATTTAGATCTTTATTGTGGAAGGCCCTTGTGTGTCTTTCTGCCCTTACAATGACCATGGAACAGTTGCTTTGGAATACTGCTGCTGCAGACAAGGGAATGGTGGCAATTCTCAAATCTGTAGCAGTGCAAGCAACAGTGCCAGCAATGAAACCACTAACCAGGCAGTAAAATCTCTTTTTATACCTAGAAGCATTTTAGCAGTACAGCAACCAGGAGAGGTGGGACCATAATGACTTAACGAAAACCATCTTGGCTAAGTTACCTAAGAAACCTTTAAAAGCATTTACAGATATGAGAAACACTGAACGTTGGGACCATGGAAAAGTTAATAAAAAAACATTGCTTGCCAAAGCTTGTGTTACCTTTGAGACATGAGCTCAAAAGTTCACAGCTGGAAATTTTAACCTAATAAAATTAAGAGGCTTTGGTTCAGTGATTTAAGACATAGACTTAAGTTATAGGAAGGGCATGAGGGCATATATATCGACTGTCCAGATTTTTGCCGAATGTCCATGTGTTTGCATCATATTTTTGGCCTGTTCCTCATAAAATGTGTGAATTTCTGGCAAATCACTGTAATGATCTGGTGATTGAAGTCACAAAATAATGACATAGATTTGAGTTTTAGACTTAAAATCCTTTAGAAAAATGCATGTTAACACAAACCCTGTTATTCTAACAACTATCTAACTTTATAAAAGCAATAGTTAAAATCTGTCCCTATTTTTAGGCCTTTGTACCCCCATTTTGTCAGGCTTTGTCCAGATTTCTAGCACTAAGAGGCTGAGTTTGCATAATGGTTAGCTTATTAAAGGTGAGCATATAGAACTGATAGCCACTGATACATTTAAAAGAACTGTACTTGTTTCTTTATGATAGTGAGTGTTTCAAACTGCCAAAGTAATGATGAAAGTGGTAAAAGTGTTGTTGTACTGGTAGAAAGATTGCGATGCACTGGAGCTTTATTTAAAACTAAACAATCTAGCATTCTCAAATTCTGGCAGCAAAGCATCAGTGGCAGACATACTCTGTTTTAAAGATGTTGTGCTAGTAATTGTAATAGTATTATAACCATGAAAATAACAACCATTAAAACGCATGTGAAAATGATTATGAGCCTGTGGAATGTAAGAAACTGTCTGCAACAGTACTTCAGTCAGCTTTCTGCTATTGTGGTATTGGGTTTACTATCAAATGACTGAATCCCAAAAGACTGAAAATTCAAAATACTGAATGATGGAATTTGCCCCTTCTCCACTGTTGTGCGATCTTGGTGTTGGTATATATAGCTAGCAGGGGGTGTGGGGGGCACTGCCCCCCGCATGAGCGGAGCTTGGGGACTTGCCTCTTGTATTAAAAATGTATTCAGTATTTTGAATTTTCAGTCTTTTGGGATTCAGTCTTTTGGTTTTTTAGTCATTTGATAGTAAACCTGTCTCTCCTTAATAAAGTACTAGATATAAGTATGACATTCTATGATCAATTAATAGTATTAGAAAGCACCAAAGAGGGAAATTGAAAAAGATTTAGAGTGCAGACGCATCTGCACATTCTCAAAACCCACATAAAGAGATATCAGTACAAATCTAGAGAAGAACTGATTACAGAAAGAGATAATAAGAAGGGAGTTGCATAGTAAAATATTCCAGTCAGATTGTATTGTAAAACATGGAGTAGAAGAAGCTAAGAGAACTAAAGAGAATGAATCACTCATTGAAAATATGCATCCCTAAGGAATGAAGTTAGGAAGAATGTACAACCTTATTATTTTATTAAACAAGAAACATCTTTATTAAATTGTCACTTACGACATAGGAAATCATACATTTTTATAAATGAAAACAAAATCATATTGGCATAATTTTAGTTGCAAACATTATACATCATGTATAATCTATAAAGTCACTGTCAATAAAACATTACATAGCTCCTTCGAATCCTACCTTCTTTTAAACCTCATTCATCTGCCTGTATAGTTTTCACATTTTCCATTTTTTCTATGTGATTTGGTCCTACACTTTTCTAATCATCCCATTTCTAGTTGTTTTATCTCTGTTACTATCTTCACTACTTCTAGTCCCGTTGGTTTAGACTTGGATTTCAATATCCTAGTAACTGCTTTTTTGGGAGCCACCATAATTAGACTTAGCAAGGCCTTACTATGGCTTGGCAATTCCAGTTCTGTATCATAGCTCAAAAAATATTTCCGTAATCATACAAATTTGCTCACAAAGTATTTCTGATAGAGTAGTCTGCAGGGAATTGCTAAAGTCTGCCAACTCATTATTCTCCAAGAAAATATGTTCCCCGTTATCTCTTTCACCCCAACACACCTCCAACATTTGCTATCTACATGAGGAAAATTTCTTTGTAGTCTACTTGGGGCATAACAATACATATGTAAATACATTCAAGCAAAGATCACAATCTTTTAGACTTTGTTGCATATTTGGGAGACATACATATATCCCCCATTATGTCTCTGTGAATTGCTTATACAATCTCTCTTCCAAATCCTTTCTATTCTCCTTTGATTGAGTCGTGTAGTTTTCATGCAATATTCTATATTCTGTACTAATTATTCCTTTTTTAACAAAAGCTTTTGTTCTACATTCTACTAAAAACTCTACCAGTGCTGGTCTTTCACTTAAGATCCCCCTATTTCTTTCACTTTGCCTGTACTCCAATATTAACCCTTAATAGGGATGGCAATCTCTAGCCTGCAGTCCAAATGAATTATTTGCCTCTTACCATTCTATTACCTTTCTCTCTCAAATTATTTGCGCCCAATACATTGGCTCTTTTGTCAGTTTTCTTCAATAAATTCCAATCCCTTCTTACCTATTGTCTGAATCCCTGATTGCAGTAATCCCTAGTAGTAGAATCTTTTTTTCTCCATTCCCATGTTGGCTTAGTTCTTATAATACTTTATGCTACTTTATCAGTCTAATATTCTGTATGGTTATTGTTATTCTCCTTAAGAATTTGCATCCAAAATCCCAGTCTCTCATTGTTTCTTGAGCATCCCTCCTGTTTTGTCATAATCCCTTTCCACTATAGGTTTCTGCTTTTTTCAATTTTCTTGGGTGGAGAAAGCCAGGGAACCTTTTTGGCTAGGCTTGTATAGGACCCAGGGCCGATAGCCTAGCACCTACATATGAACCTATGAACCTATGTATAGCAGCCTTAACTGTGTAGCTCTGAAATACTCCTTCAAATTGAGTAATCCCAGACCACCTTGTTCCACTGGAAGAATCAGCTTATCCTACTTGACTATTGCCATCTTTCCCTCCCAGATAAAGTTCTTCAGCTCTTTATTAATTGTTATCCACAATTTCTCCTCTGGCTGATAAAAATATGCCTGACCTCTGTATAAAACTTCTAAAGGGACTACAACATTTTATCTGCTTGTATCTTGCTATCCATATCCATAAAACAGAGCTTCCAATTTGCTATTTTTTGTATTACCTTTTGTTTAGTATCTTCCCGCATATCCTTAGCTGCCACACCAGAATCCCTTTTAATCCATTCTCTTAAATACTTCATTTTATCATGTATTTGTAAATATGGATATTGCTGAACCAATTCATGTGTAGGCACAAAATGTACAGCTATTCCATTTATTTTAGCATCATTAATTTTGTATTCTAAAAGATAGGAAAGTTTCTCAAAGTGTTCCACAATACTGAAATGTCCTTTTCTGGTTTTATGAAGTATACCGTAACATCATCTGCAAATAGAGACATCTTTTCTTGACTACCATGCCAATTATATCCTTGAATTTCTGATTACCTTATTTTCTTTTCCAGTGTTTTAAATATAATGCAAATAACAAAGGGTAAAGAGGACACCCCTTCCTGGTTCCTTTGCTCAAACAGAAATTATCAGAGAGGAACCCAGCCACTTTAATTTGTGCCTCCAATTCCTCATATATCCTCCTAATCAACTCCTCCTAATCAACTTTATAATTTTATCAGGTAATGCAAATGCTTCCATTGCCATGTTCATAAACTCCCAGCTTACTCTGTCAAATGCTTTCTCTGCATCAAGATCTACCAACAATGGAGGTATTTTCTTACATTCTGCTTCCTTCTGGATCATCAATGTTCTTTTTATATTGTCATATATTTACCTCCCCTCTACAAAACCACATTAACCCTTATCTGTCAATTCTGGCATCACCTTTGCTGTTCTTTTACCCATTATAAATATAAACACTTTATAATCAGGGTTTAGGATTGAAATGGGCCTGTATAAATCTGGATCTGTTGGGTCTTTATCCTCTTTAGGTATTACAGCCACCACTGCTTTCTTCTGGGATGTTGGTGCCTCTTCTCTTAAAATACTACTAAACAAAACCTTCCAGATCATTTTCAGTTTTTTCCCTTCTAGTTCTAGCTTCCAGAAGAATGCACAATCTGATAAAAATTCTAAGTGTTCTGTTAAAATAAAACAGAAAACCACAAAAAGTGAAATTATGAGTACGAGGTCAGTGTGGCGGAAGAGAAACCTAACAATAAGAATGGCTTCACTACTGTAGTAAAAGTGTAGAAATAATACCCTGTCAGAGTTCAAAACCCACTTCTATCAGTGTTAGAAAACTCAACTAAGAAATTACTAGCCAAAAGCTATCTATTAGTAAGAGGAAAAGTACATATGAAAATAAATACTTTTCAAAGGGAAAGCAAACTAGAGAAGAAAAAATTGAGAGTGTGGTGTTCACTCACACTAAGACGAGAGTAATCAGGAGAAAAAAAAAAACAAAGTAGAGAACAACCTAAAGAAGGACATACTGACATACAAGATACCCTTGAACCTTACAGAAAAAGTGGTAGGCTGTGTGCATCATGTTCATAAAGGAATGGTACTTAAAAAAAAGAATAAGGTAGAAATAGCAACGCACACTATGGTATAATGGTATGAATGGTCTTTCTTAGCAGAAGAGTTAGACACAAACTTCTAAGTTACTGTATTGCAGAAGAGGAGGCAATGCAATCTAATACATGACAGGCTGACTCAAAGAAACTCTAGAGTTGTCTAACCTTCAGATGAGATGGACAATATTGAAAAGGGCACAGTCAGATGATGACGCTTTGAGCTGAGCAAGGGAAAAGTAGAGCTAGTGTTGTGTGATATGAGACGGAACAAACCTGTCCCCCTTCTATCCATACTTCAAGTTATAAAAGGCCATATTATACATAATAACCAAGAGGATGTAGTACATCCACTATTGGTATCTAATCATTCATATGCCAGGTGATGAGTTTGACACATTCTTATACTAAAGACATATAGAAAATAGCACAACTAAAACATCAATATAGAAAGGTGTTGGTGGTCAGGAACAAAGAAAAAAGTGAAGAACTTCTGTACTGGATGCTATAATGACAAAAGACAGACCCTAATCAAGACCTCAAAACAAAAAGCAAAAAACTTTGATTCCACTGCCACATATATAGATGCTATTTGAAAGCATTACTATGGACATTATTAGGCCCTTGGTAAAATACAGCAATGGGTTTCAATTTGATTATGCAACTGAGCACCCAAAGGCTATTCTCCTTTTTAAGGTCAATGTTAAGTCTATAGCTAGGGAGTTAGTCTTATCATTTTCTAGGGGAGCAAAACCTGTCAAAATATCCACTGACCAAGAGACTCCACTTATGTCCAGAATAAGGCACCAACTCTGCCAGTGGGTTAATGGCAAACAGTCAAAACCTTCAGTGCAGAATCCCCAGACAGATGAGTTAGTGGAACTTTATAACTGAACATTAAAATCCATGCTGAGAAAAGTTACTGAGGAAGATGGTATGAATGGGGAACAGTGAATACCATACATTGCTTGTCATTTAGAGTAATACCACAAGTATCGGCAAGATTCAGTCCATTTTGAGCCATGTACTATTAGATATTGCCAAGAAAATTTGGAACGAAGAAAAACTCTTTGCAAAAGTATCTTAGAATACTATTCTAACTTACATGATAGGCTAAAGGTGATTAATGTCTATCCCACAGGAACACATGGAAGGAGCCCAGGCTCCACAACAAGGGGTTTATAATAGAAAGGTAAGGAAAATAGAATTCAAAGATGGAGACCACATGATAGCTTTGGGTATATGTCATATCGTCAAACGGCCATTTTTTCAAACATCATCTTGTCAACAGTGCAGGCTGTCAACCCATCACACACCCCTGCTAATTATATATACCAACTCAGAGATTACACTACATTGGGGAAAAGGGAAAATTTCCTGATTCCTACTGTAACGCAGTCTCAGAATGGTTCGACATACTGCATTGTCGATGAGATGAGGCATTCAACAATGTGGTTGTTCAATGATTTGACATAAGCCCAATAGTTTTGATTAAGTGACTATGTCCATTTGAAATAACTCCAGAGTTTGATAGACTATTAAAATAAAGCCAAAGGAAGTATGCTATAACAGTATTCTGAAACCAAGGAAAGAAGTACCAACTTATTAATGGTATAAACTGATTGTTTTGGTTTGAAAAAAGAAAACTGATCTCTCTGCCTGTAATAAAGCCACAAAAACAAGAGGTTAAGAAACAAAAGGAATGTTTTGGTCATTTGGCTTGTTGGATAATGAAGCTGTTCCATATTATATAAAAGGAAGGGTTGAAGTCCGCCAATTCATAGTCACTGGCCTTTCCTCAATGATATTTTGTTCCCAGAGCAGTGGTTTCAGATGAATCACTACAGTGTAAAGAGTAACCAGGTGGAAAATATCAAAGAGGAACTAGACATCTTTTTTTTTCCAAGGAAAAACAGAAGTTGGAGAATTTCGGGGACAATCAGACAAACATGATAGGACATAATATCTTTGTGCTGTGTGTGACTATGCATAAAGGTACTTTAAGTTGTTTTGTCATTCCATATGATTATTTGGAAAGCAACATTATATTCAATTAAAAATCACATTATTTTATACGAGTAAGTATATATACATGTAGCTATGTATAGATGAGCATTCACTTCATTGACTGCCAGAAGTGGTCAAATGCAGAACTTGTATAATGCATGACAATTGAATAGTGGGATACTGAATGTTAAGTAAGTGTGAGTGAGTAGTAAAACTGAGACTTTCATGTGCAGCACTGGGTATCCCTTTCCTGTGCAGTGATGCCCTGCTGGCTAGGTACAGGTCTTCCTTTTTCCCCAACTCAGGTGTTGTATTGCGTTCCCTATCTGCCAACCAGATTCTTATGTCCTCAAGCAAAGGGCTAAGGGCTTGCTCCCCACACCAAAAGGTCTGCCAGCCCTTCAAAAGTGGTGATCTGACACCCACTCACCTATCTATGAAAATAAGTGCTTAACCCAACAAAATAATCACACATACTTTCATCTGTCTTGCATCTATGGTCATGAAACGTTTTTCTATTAACTTCAGGTGTTAACTTAAAACACTCTAGTAAACAGTTTTTAACTGTATTATAATTTAAGCAATCAGTATCAGACAATTTAGAAACAGCAGTTACAGCTTTACCATGGAGTAAAGGGGCCAGGAACCGTATCCAGAGCCGGTGGTCAACTTCATACTGTTCACATACCCTTTCAAACATATGAATAAAACTATCAAAATTATCACCCTCTATAAATTATGGAAGAAATTTATTGACCTTTATTGCATCTGGGGTTTAGTTACTCCCTTCCCCATTACCTCCATGATCCAGGCAAAGAGTCAGCATCTCCTTTCCATGTTGCCTTTGCCTTTAATTTTCTTCAGCCTCCAAACATGTTAGTCTATCATTTTCTTCAGCTTCCAGGCATCTCAGCCTTTCTGCTGATTCTAGTTCCAACTGCTTGGCCTCCAGTACAAGTCTCTTTAACTCCAGATGGATTTTTAAGTCCTCTGAGGCAAAGTTGAACTGTCAATTTTCTGGGAGTTGTACATCTACAAGGCCAGTCTGTTTGTTCTACTGGTTGCTGGTCTGTGATGTAGCTGTGGTCAAGGCTGCAATAATCTCTGCTTTAGTCAGGTTGGCATGCACCAGTCTTTTATCTTGGCACATTTCAGACAACTGCCTCTTTGTCAGCTTACCATACTCCTCTGCTGACATCCTTGCCTGCTCTCCTTAACCAACTAAGCTTACTAAATAAATAAATAAATAAAAACTGTTGTGATATGAAACTCTGAATGTCTGCTGTGTGGCTGCTTGGGAGTATAAATACCTTCCTTAGTGACGACTGTTTACAGGCTAAAGGAGTTCAATATTCACACTACTGAATCCTAATATGTGTTGCGGTGATCCCACCACTACCAACCAATAATGTGATGACCCACCAATGGATGAGTAATCAAGGAACCTCAATCCTCACCACTGGCAACAGAGGGGAATGTACACTGGGAGGATGACAAGTACATACACTGCATTTACAGATGCAACTTTCTGCATCAAGTGCAATTTCTCTTAAGAGCACATAGAGACCACATTCAGTCTGGGGCTGGTTTCTCCCTCTTTTTCCAGAACAACAATAAGACTGCCCACTAACACAGCTACAGAGTTAAGATCTCAGCTGAGTGGCCAAGCCAAGATGTCCGGCACTCTCTCTGTCCAACCAGTCTTTCTTGTCCCTGCCCAAATAACTGACACACACACACTCTTTGAGGTTTGATTTACAAACACACACACACACACACACACACACACACACACACACACACACACACACACACACACACACACACACACACTCACACACCTGGTAAAGGCTGGCACAGATCTACTAGCTATGCCCCCTTTTGCCTAGACTATAAGGTAGTTATAACTGCACCAGCCAAATCCTTATCAGCTACTTTAAGTCCCTTATTAAAGGATGTTCAATCTTACTGTGTAATAGTAATATTAATACAAATGGTAGTTTGACCAAGAGCAAGGCTATTAGGAGTAGCCCACACAGTGTCACAAAATAAACATGCAATTACTCGCAAAACTCAAATATTTCTTCACAGATCAGCCACAATGAAAGGTTTAAATATATTTAATAATAAATAATAAAAGTACAAGACAATACTAAATATATATTTACAGTGACATCGAAGTTCAAAATCACAGGAAATATTTAGTACAACATTGCAGGACAGTCTGAAATAAATAAAGAAAAATATCTAAATTAAGCTTTACTCTATTTGTGACTAAATCTATGAGAATTACTATACCCTACGAACTTACTATTATAGAGCAAGGCAGATGTGGTGAATGGATCTTCCAGTTGTTGTCAGATCCAAGACATAATACAGAATGCCCTGTCTCACTATGAGACTCCTCAAATTAATATATCAAATATTACTGCTAGGATAGCTTGCAGAATGACATAATTTCTTGTCATCTGACTCTATTCCAGGTGAACCCCTCCCCCTCCACTGCTGGAAGCTTGGCAATATTTCGCATCTACCTGTGAAAACACATAGACCTTGGATCTTTCTCAGATGTTCAAAGTCATAAAACAATTGCATTCCTTTATACTTTAAGAGGTAGTAATTAGTTCACTCAGAGGACAATACATAAAGTTTCTCAGCACATAGATTATAAACTGAAAGATGCAATCTTTTATTGTGTAGACATAAAGTAATTTAATTTCAGTTATTTTTCCTGAAGTCAACCTCCTGTATTCCAGTTTCCACTGTTAAAATATATACATTTCAACAGTTACAATAGTGTAGATACATTTCTGTTCTCTTCCAGTAGGTCCCACTGTGGTTAGGTTTTTAGCTCAAGCACTTTATAAAATACCTTTTTAACAAGCATGTCTGTACCAACAATTTGATATACACATGACATACAGTTCTAATACATTTGTAACACAACCATCTTATATAAATCATGTTGATATTTACAAAGGACATATAATTATTTACACAATTCCAGATAGCTATGCTGGCAGTATCCCCATTTGTCACAAAGATAATCAAGCATATGTCTTCCTTGAGCTACCCAAGCCATAGTAAATCATTCTATTTTTTTTTTTTTTGGTTTCCTAGAGATTTAGAAATTTTTGAAAGATTACCTCTGTCTAGCCCAAAGACCTTCTAATTTTTTTAAGGATCCAGTCCTATTTGACCTCCTGTATATCCACAAAAGTAATAACCCCCTAATCACCCACTCAAGAAATCTTAGTGTCTACCAAAAAATAAGTAGGACATGCTGACAAGATTGACATATATTCCAGAGAAATTCTCTTTTAGTAGAACAGACTTCCTTTAGATATAAAGAAAAGTAGCTCCCTGTCCCTCTTCAAATGTCACTTAGGCAGATGGATAGGCAATCAGAAATAAATCTTAGGTATTGCTCTTCAAGCCCTCATTGAAAGGTGTCAAAAATAGTTATGAATTGGTCATGTGAATGGGTACCATGATTTTGATTATTACAGTTATGTTACTAATGGTCCTCTGGATCCACTGCCTAATATTAACCTATTAACAAACAACAGCAGGAGTCTGTGTTTCATGGGAGGAGATGCAGTTAGCAAGAATTGCATAGCTGTCTTATTGGGTCTCTCTTTAAACTTCAAAAAGAGTTCAGTGTTTGGGATCTGTTGCTAGTTGTTGATAATTACAGATTTGCAGTTTACTTTCAAATAATAAATGACGGAAGCATTGTTACTAGCTTTGTTGACCTTGTTTGCTATCATAAGTAAACACGTGCAACTAGTATTACTTAAATATTTGTAATATGCATTTAATGTAACTAAAGTGTATTGCATGCCCTTACTACTTTAGTAATGCGATTGCAATAAATTATCTTAGAACTTATACGACTGATTTCCAAGACTTGTACATTTATCATTTCTGATATTAAACCAATGCAGTATGATTGTCCAAATATTAAAAATATTAAAAAAAGCTAAGAAAATCATGATTTTTTTTTTAATTTTTTCACTTTGATGGGACCAAACCATCATTGCACTCCTCCCAAATAATGCCACTTTTATAGATATGAATGTATAATTTGGAACAGTAACATGAAACAATGTAACAGAAAACAAAAGTAACTTCAAAAAAGTCCTCTGGTCACATTTAAACAGATTTTGGATATGCAGCTATTTAGATTCTGGGTAGTTTCCCATAATAGAACATATTTATATAATATATAAGAACCTATGTTTAAATTACTGTGCAGGCTTACAACAACTCCTTTCTATGTTCTGTACTTGAACAATTTCTGTTTTATTCTATTACCTGTTGTATGAATGTAACCTTATAACGGTATGATATGTCCTACAATTGTATTATATATTTTTCATATAATGTTGTTTTATATTGTATACCTTCTCTATGCTTACTATACTGTATTAGAATACCGCAGCTGGTGTTTTTCTTTTGTACTGTACTTTAATAACTTCTGTATTTTATTTAATTTACTGTACTTACCTTTGTTGAGATTTTTTCCATGGCCCTCCCCTGAAAATGTAATTCATGCCCAGTTGGACTATAACTAAGTAATAAATAAATCTCCTTATAACAAACGTAGAAGACAAAGAGACATATTCTAAAAGAACAATAAACCAAGCTGGAAAAGACAAACTAGTAACTTCAAAATGGAAAAAAACAGGATCCAACCAAGAGACACACTGAGGCACAATAAGCTAGCGCTTTCATCCACTTTTAATGATGTGAACTTCTTCAGAAAAAATAATAATAACCACCTACCCATCTTTTAAATGATTCATTACAGGAAATGATGTCATAATCTGCACAATCAAATAAATTTAAAGTAATAATACTATATAAAATAATTAATATATCTATAAAAATGTATATACATACATATAAATACTACATGTATAAATAAATACAATATATCGGTATGTTATTACATACCTTATATTTATCTATATTTTAAAAAACATTTTATATTAATGACTTCATTAAGCCCTGGATATATATCAGCCCCAAAAAGGAGCTGCCAAAATGCTTCCTTCTGTTCTAATGTGTTGTCAATGTCACCACCAAACATTTTTTCTCTACATAATCTAAAACAAAAAATTCAAATTTCTTAAAATCCGTGCAGGAAAGAGCATGTCTAGCTAAAGAATTGTTTTTATCTTTTTTCTTTATAGCTAGAACATGCTCATAAATTCTATGTTTTAAAACTCTTTTTGTTTTACCTATATAGTAATTTTTGCATGTGGAACAAGTAGCCATGTAGACTACATTTTCACTATGGCAATTAAAATATTTATTTGCCCAGAATGTTTGTCCCAAATGTTCTATAGTTATAAAGGACGAATTACACATGAGCCTACATTGTTTACAGTCCTTACATGCAAAAGTACCTTTTTTGTTACTAACTGATCTATCTTTATAAGTTTCTGACTTCTGAGAAGTTTCTAACTTCTGTCTAATATTTGTCACCTTTTTGTATGTAAACTTTGGTAAATGACCCAAAGATATACTTAATTCCTTGTTACCTAAAATAATTCTCCAGTTCTTCTCAATAATTTCCTTTATACACCAAATTTCATTTACTATTGGCAGAGGAAATGCTATGTTGAATTATTGATTCTTTCTTTTATTACTGTGATGTAAACATATTGGAGCTTCCACTATTATGTCGTCAGAAGACAAAATGGGCTGAGCAACACCTTTTCTTAAGAGTGAAACCTCTTTTCCTATTCCCTCTAACCACCTTTGGTCATAATCCCTTTGGAGAAATAATTCTCTAAGAAATGTAAGCTCATTCCAAAAAATATGTTCATCAGAAGTAAACCTACTTAGTCTGATCATTTGACCCTTGGTGACACCTTTTTTCATGTGTGCTGGGTGCAAACTATCCCTGTGCAAATACTGATTTGCAAAACATGACTTCCTATAGATTCTACTCTTAAATTTTCTTGTAACATTATCTATGTTAAGTGTCAAATCCAAGAAATTAATTTGTTCACCAAAACCACCTATTTTGAAAAATAAAAAATCTGTAGTGCCATTAAGGTCAGATACAAATTCTACGAATTCAGAATGTTCCCCTGACCACAAAAAAAGCAAATCATCTATGTATCTGTGGTATAATTCTACCTTGTTGTAACCAGGGTGTAACTTCAGGAACCTATTTTCCCAATTGGCCATGACTATGTTCGCAAAAGCCGGTGCCACTCTTGCTCCCATGGCTACACCTGATATTTGTTTATATAATGTATTATTGAATTTGAAAAAATTATTGTCGAGTACCAATTCCATTAATGTACAGATTGTGCAGCTGTTTAAACCCATTAACATAAAGTGCAGATCAGGTTGCATGATCTGTGTATGACAGTATATATATTTTCCAAATGTGAAAATCTCTGAGATCATACATGTTCAACAAGTAAAATTCTGTGTCAAGTTAAAGGCTACTCTATGGGCATTAGAGAAACAAAAAAATAAAGAATCATAAAATCAAAGCAAAACTGAAGGGAATACTAAACCGAAAGTGAAGACACTAACATGTAAAAACATATGATTCATGGAGGGCATTCAACAATATTATGATGTCAAAGTGATGAGTTTAAGTAGGAGTAAAGAAATAAAGAACCACATTCGTAGAGCATGTAAAGAAGGACATCAAATATGTTCAATAGGGTTTAAACCAGTGATGGTGAACCTTTTGGGCTTGGCGTGTCAAAAATTTGGAAAATGTATAACTTAACTCAGCTGGTGTGTCACCCCTCCCCCCAAAAAAAATAAATAAATACAAATAAATAAAGCAGCATAGCTCTCAATATATCAGGGATAAATCTAGAAATAAGAGACATGGGGAGTTTTAAGCTACTAGTACTATTAATTTGAGACACTGACAGAAAAAATTAACATGAATGAATATACGTTTTCTGTAGTAAAATAAGTCTATAAATATAATTATTGTCATTATTAAGTGTAAAAAGTCACCAGGGACAGTTGAAAGGAATGTAAAACAGCACACGCTTAGAAATGCAAACTACTTGCCATTTGCAGAAGTGTAACCGCAAAGAGAAAACAATGTCAGCACTGCCCTTTGCAGACTGTATCAAGACAGTATAACAAATAGACTTTGACGTTAATAACTTCCTTATGACAGCAGCAGTGTTGTTGAACTAGCTCCTGGCACAAAATAACTCAATGCACTTCACATGAGCAATGAATGTAAAAGCAGTTTCTTTGATAACTTGGGTGTTGGTGAACGCTGGTATGTCACCCAAAATGTCATGGCGTGTCACTTTTGACACGCATGTCATAGGTTTGCCATCATTTATTTAAACCATTATTGAGGTAGGTGCAGGCAGGAAATCTGTGTTATCTAGTTCATGATATCAACACTGCAGCAAATGAATTATTTGTGAATTATTTCACCAGGGCAGTACCTACAAGTGGTCAGTTGTGATCACTACACTACCCCAGTAAACGCATTTAAAATAAAACTAAAAGTAGGAAATTGATGAGATAAGAGGATACAAATGTAGGCAAAATGACTGGAAAAACAAGGGTAGGAAGGATCTAGAGAAAATGTAAAAAGAGAAAGGGTTAGAAGGAGAGCAATGAGAATGGAGGCAACCAAAGGCACTGTGAGAAGAGTGAGAGTTAAAGGAAGGGATAGATGATAAAACTGTAATGGTCATCACCATGTTATGTTATGATGAGAGCAGAGAGAAAGGGTTAAAGTCCAATAGCATAAATCAGAAACATGAGACATTAGCTAATGTCACTGTGTGGAAGGTATTAACTGAAAATTGTCTCCATTTAGTAAGCATATGTTTGTTTGTTCTGATTTTCCTGCCAAGGAGTGTATCATATAACTAATTTGTTTGCAGTTAAATGTAGTCTATAGAATCTCATTGCTCCTTTTTCTGTTTAAAACTTTCATTTAGTGTCTCACTGCTGTTTTTCTGCTGCGATAAACATTTCTACAGTGTTTTCTGCCTAAAACAGTGTAGTCAGAGCCGTAGCATTGTTTATCATCCTCCCTCACTATTGTTGTCTTGTTCTTAGCCTTGGTGGCTGTGCAGTTGCCCATCCCTACTGTAAATTTGATCTGGGACATTCCTCCCAGTCCAGTCTCATTAGCACATTCTACCTAATACAGAGAGAACATTTGGAAAGGCCAACATCCTTAGTTTCTTAACCCTGAATTATCTTCTGTTGCTCCTTTCTACCTTTCCACTTTACTTAAAAAAAAAAAAAAAAAAAAACTTTATTCGGCAGTTTTTATAGTATTTGTGTTTCCTCCTCCTACTCTACTACTTCATCTTGCTTTTTCTGCTACTTGTTCTCTAAAGTGTTCAATTGCATGTTTTCTGCTGCATTTATTACCACTTGTATTTAGCCCATTTAAATTGTGTTCTTCTAAGCGTCCCTCTATTCATTTTCATACAGACTCCTCAGAGTTGACCTCTGTCTGGCATACAAAGCAATCTCAGACCCCTCCTTGATGGGACTGCTGCATATCTGAAAGTCAAGCTCCAATCAAGTAACCCACACACATGACCTAAACCTGGTCTGTGACATCAATAGGACTTGTTGGCAGGACAGATTTGTGTCCCAGAGACTCCCCCATCTATAGAATAGACTCCCTCTCTCCGTCAAGCAGAGTACCTCATTAACCCTTTTTAAGCGTAACGTGGATAACTGGATTGGAAAGAGAAAGTACACCCCTGGGATTCTACCTGTGTCCCTGCTGGGCAGGGGCTTTGGGTGCTGACTTGTCTAAACATGGGCTAAACTCTTGGCTAGGCTTTTAAGGGACTCAGGGCCAATAGCCTAGTAACTTCCTATGATACTATAAAACAATAGCAATTTACATTTTGCTTAAAACAGATCATGAAAAAACATTTATTATGATGACTACATTGTTTGACAACTAAATGACTTCAGCTTATTATAAACAGAAGAACAATATTAGAATGTAGAATATGTAATATTATAAAAAGGCCATAAACATTGTTGCCCTGTTAATCAGTTTATGTGTGATAGAATGCTATATGCAGCACCTAATTATATTCAGTACAGTGAAACAAATAAACTAGATAGTGGTATTCTAACATTTATGACATAGCCTGAGCACATAAAATAAAATAAATGTGAGTATTACTACTTACATGAAATGCACACCGCCGAGATCTACTCTTTTTACTCCTAAAATATGACTTTGAGGTTGTTCCAGAATTATTTGTAAGAAGAAATGTTATATAAGAAGGACCATGGTAACAGATCAAGTTAAAAAGGGTAAAACATACTAGAAAAAACACAAAACAGGGTATGGTTTATAAGTAAAACCCAGTAAGAGTGCCTGGGGGTGGGGTATGAGGAGTCTGTGGAAATGGTAAAGTGTAAAAACCTTTGTAATAAACAATACTTGGCTGAATTACTGTAACAACAAAATAATCAGTGCATACTGTGAAGTAATGAGCCTGTTAGCTGGCTTCTAGAAGTGAAGCAGTTAGATTTGCAAACCTTTTCTCTGTTTACATGTGAACATCAGAATGTATACACATATTAACTACATCTAAACAATTTTTGAATTTCTAGTTGTATCAAGATGCTTTGGTTGATTGTTCAGACTTCAACTCCTCAAGGTTATGGTCTGTGAAGTCTTGCACAGCTAAGTTTTTAAAAAAGAAAGGGGGTGGTTAAAATGTGGCCAGAAATGGTAAACAAATAGATTCAGAATCAGCTTCAAAGCTTGCTATGACAAGAAATGTAGATTATACCTAAAAATACCACAAGTGCAACAGATTTCCACTATGAAAGAGCAGGTCAGCTACAAGAGGAAATTTTAATGTTAATAGTGGCTCATTTTGAAGTGAGCTAGCAGTGACCAGCTGAGGCAAATTTAAAAGGTAGGAAAATGTAGAGGGTTATTTGTTTTGGTGGAAAAAGTGACTGAATAGGGGACAAAAAGTTGAGGCCTTCCTCAGCTGAAAAGGTGGTGACTGACCATAGTTTATTTTGAAATGAGCTTGCAGGTATCCGCTGTGGCAAATTCAAAAGAAACAAAAATGCAGATGGAGCTTTTCTTTGCTGAAGAAGGCAACTGTCCAAGGGACAAAGTACAAATTTTCTTGAGCTGAGAAGGTGGTAGTTTACCTTCGTTCATTCTAAAGTGAGCTAGCAGATGACAGCTTTGGTATATTCAAAAGACAGGAAATGCATAGGGCTTTGCTTTGTTTGAGAAGGTGACTGACCAAGGTGCACAATGCTGAAGCATTCAACTGAGTAATGTGGTGATTGGCATTAAATGACAGGAAGTTAAATTTACATGCCAGCAAGATCTTTCTGTACGGCTACTAAACTGCAAGGCAACTCCAAAATTATCTACATGAAGAAATATTATAATAGAAATATTATTGTAATATATTAAGAGAAAAGGTGAAGAAAATGTCCTCACTATATGAGTAACATTCATTTCTCCTCTCATCTTTCCTGACAGCTCACGGCAACACTCAGTTCATCACCTCCCTTTCTACTCTCTCTCTCCCTCAAGTCTGTGTTGACCAACATTCACATCTATACATTCACCGCAGAATATTCCTTCTCCCATATGTCTTCCTGACCTATTCAAATCCTTTAAACTCCAGTCTCCTTCTTCCTACAAACTCCTGTGCATTTAATCATTCTAATTCCTACTACCATCATTAGAACGATAAAGTTAAAGCAGAATCTGGATACATTTCCCAGAAATACAAATTTGATAGAAAAGAAGCTAAGTAAATATGGATTAAAGTACTTAGAGAATTATTTGTGGAAGATATAATAATAGCTAAAAATATATTTTGAAAATGTTGAATATAATTAAAGAGTTCACAAAAAAAAAAATAATTCACGCAAATGCAAAGTAGCAGGTATTCAAGGAAGTGCCAATATTCTAACAGATTAAAAAATACAATATATTTGAATAGAATACATGATAGGAAAGCACTTTTGAATTATATTAAATTTAAATCTGGAATTTATTACAGTGGTTATGTAGACATGTATCTGTAAACTTGATATCATTCTTCCTTGCTTTTCCTCATAAAGAATGAGAGGAGAATTTAATACATGTGCTGTTTTAATAAGAAAAATATATGGGCTGTAGAGTTACCCTTTTCCAAAGCATTTTGCAAAAGATTGGAAGTGATCTCGTGATGGAAACAAAAGTAAAATAAACAAAGAGTTATTTATCATTGATGAGCTATTAGAAGAAAACTATGTGAAGGGCATTGGTAAGCTGTATAATATGGAAAAGATGTTTGTAAACAAAGAATACCTATACCACATGTAAAAACGCATGTTGTTATTTTACAGATTTAAAATGTTTTAAGAAATATGAGTGTAAACCAGATTTGTTGAAGAAAATTGAACATTAAGGAAGTATTGACACAATTCAGCTTTGTACTTTGAACAAAACCTTGTTGATCTGCCTTACATTTTTTCCATGTCAAACTTTCGTCGTGTCTGTCACTGTTACAGGAAATCATTTTGTTTCAAAGCTGGGTTTCCTTTCTACAATTTACTTGCAAGCATGCAGAATTTCCATGACCAATCTGCTGTCTTCTCTTACATTTTGCCAGTCACTTCTTTTTGAGGATATGTGTGTGTGTGTGTGTGTGTGTGTGTGTGTGTGTGTGTGTGTGTGTGTGTGTATATATACGAATCCTTAACAGTTGATCAAGTTTTCAGAAACTCTAACTCCATATGATCAAGACCAAATGGTCACGTTTTTGAAAACTCAAAGCTTTCGAATGGAGATTGCGGTACAGCGACAACTGGGAAATTTCCCCCCTTCCTCACTGTAGTGCAATTTCAGAGTTGGTATGTATAATTTGCAGTGGGTGTGAGGGGTACAACAAAATCACCTATGATGGATTTTTTTCTTGATCCAGATCTTCTGCAATTTCATCAACTTTGCTAACTACCCACATCTCAACTAATTGATCTTTCCTCTATACTACTTTTTCACTCTTTGCTGGTTTAAACCTGGGCTTATCCCTTCTATTAATTTTTCTTTCTTCTACTACATTACTTTGTAACATTAATTTTTTCAGCCATCTTTCCTGGCAAGCCACCACTCATCATGCTCAGTTTGTCACCCTTTTCTACTCCCTCTTGGTAGCCTGTGTTGATCGACATATTTGTGTATACCTTTACAACGATTTACTATCAGAATTGCGAACGTCACTCGGTCGAACGTTGTATAGTCGAACGCATATGGTCGGAAACACAAATGTCGAAGGCAGTATAATCAATCGAGGAACGGTTTTACCATGGGTCGAGGTAGGGAGGATGTTTGTAGTAGGGTATTATACTGTACACCTACCTCGACCCATGGTAAAACCGTTCCCGATTGATTATACTGTCTTCGACATTTGTGTTTCTGACCATATGCGTTCGACTATACAACGTTCGACCGAGTGACGTTCGCAATTCTGATAGTAAACCACTTTACAACAGATCCTTCCTTATCCCATATGTCTCCATGAACCATTCAAAGCCTTTAGACTCTAGCCTCTCTTACTTTTATACCCCTCTGTTTTTAACCACTATGTTTTCTGACCCTTATTTGCTTTTTATTTGTCAAAAATCTCCTCCTGTACATCCCTTCCAGCGTCAGGAATAACTGTAATTGGTCCTCTTTTTCACCACCACGTTCAGTGTATCTCTGCTTTCTCTTCTTTATGTCCTATTATTTTAATCATTTCTGCTTCTCTTATCCATTATAACATTGGATATTTATTGGTATATATATATATATATATATATATATATATATATATATATATATAGTATATATATCATAAGTATTTTTTAAACTTTTTAGTTGCATTTTTCGATCTTTTGAGCTTTTCAACTACTGTTTGTGCCTATATTACTGTTTTATTACCTTATTTTCCTGTTTTTGTGAGCTTATATTGTTGATTGCACTTGTGGGCTAAAGTATTGCTTAAAAGTAACAAACAGGCTAATACACTCAAGTGTACCAGCCTTTGATAGCAATTTAGTCGAAAACAAAGCATTTACTGCATTTTTTTCTGTCTGTTTGCAAAAAAAAACAAAAAAAACAAAAAAATATTTCTCCTTTTCTAAACTTTCCTAGCTAGTTGTTCCAGTGATCAGATTTTGCTGATCCCTGGGCTTTGTATTTGGTTTCTGTGTTCCTCCATTTTCTTGTGTGGCCAGAGGTAGTTTCTTTACTCACCAGTGGGAGTGGGGAGTACTGAGCTGCTTGTTTGTCCTCAGAGGAGTGGTTAGAAGCAGCAACTAGTAATTTGTCGGCCATTTTGGGTCATTTCCTGTTTTTTCCAGCCCCCTGCTATAAAGCACACTTTGGCAGGCTTTTCTGGCATTAGAGAACTAGGCATAGCTCCTCGTGGTCCCCTGCAGAATTCCTAAGCCAGCAGAGAACAGAAAAAGCAACTTTCTTGATCATAAGTATTTTTTAAACTTTTTAGTTTGCATTTTTCGATCTTTTGAGCTTTTCAACTACTGTTTGTGCCTATATTACTGTTTTATTACCTTATTTTCCTGTTTTGTGAGCTTATATTGTTGATTGCACTTGTGGGCTAAAGTATTGCTTAAAAGTAACAAACAGGCTAATACACTCAAGTGTACCAGCCTTTGATAGCAATTTAGTCGAAAACAAAGCATTTACTGCATTTTTTTCTGTTTGCAAAAAAAAAAACAAAAAAATATTTCTCCTTTTCTAAACTTTCCTAGCTAGTTGTTCCAGTGATCAGATTTTGCTGATTCCTGGGCTTTGTATTTGGTTTCTGTGTTCCTCCATTTTCTTGTGTGGCCAGAGGTAGTTTCTTTACTCACCAGTGGGAGTGGGGAGTACTGAGCTGCTTGTTTGTCCTCAGAGGAGTGGTTAGAAGCAGCAACTAGTAATTTGTCGGCCATTTTGGGTCATTTCCTGTTTTTTCCAGCCCCCTGCTATAAAGCACGCTTTGGCAGGCTTTTCTGGCATTAGAGAACTAGGCATAGCTCCTCGTGGTCCCCTGCAGAGTTCCTAAGCCAGCAGAGAGCAGAAAAAGCAACTTTCTTGATTATAAGTATTTTTTTAAACTTTTTAGTTTGCATTTTTCGATCTTTTGAGCTTTTCGACTACTGTTTGTGCCTATATTACTGTTTTATTACGTTATTTTCCTGTTTTTGTGAGCTTATATTGTTGATTGCACTTGTGGGCTAAAGTATTGCTTAAAAGTAACAAACAGACTAATACACTCAAGTGTACCAGCCTTTGATAGCAATTTAGTTGAAAACAAAGCATTCACTGCAATTTTTCTGTCTGTTTGCAAAAAAAAAACAAAAAAAATATTTCTCCTTTTCTAAACTTTCCTGGCTAGTTGTTCCAGTGATCAGATTTTGCTGATCCCTGGGCTTTGTATTTGGTTTCTGTGTTCCTCTATTTTCTTGTGTGGCCAGAGGTAGTTTCTTTACTCACCAGTGGGAGTGGGGAGTACTGAGCTGCTTGTTTGTTCTCAGAGGAGTGGTTAGAAGCAGCAACTAGTAATTTGTCGGCCATTTTGGGTCATTTCCTGTTTTTCCAGCCCTGCTATAAAGTTAATCAGATTGAAACTAATAGGGCTAGCTAAAGTCCACTCATCAAATTTTCCTTAAAACTACCTTCCTCAAAGTATACTACTGTTCTATTTAGTGTATCATACAACTATAAATTATCTCTACTTGACTCCCAAGTAGACTATTCTCTATCTGTATAGTGAAGCACTTGCTCCTACAGTACTTATCACCTCGATACAGCACTCTTGTTATAGAAAGTACCCCAAAAAAGCAAACCCCATTTCTCGGTCACCCACATCTCCCAGAACCTTTTCTTAAGTTTTTCTGTCTATTCCTTCTAGCATGTCGAGGGATCAGTTGCTAATGTCCTCTCCTGCTCAGCTGGTGAACCTGGGAATATTGAGGCAATGTTACAATTGCCTCATGTACCTGAACAACCCTCTCCTCCTCCCACAAAACACAAATACATGCGAGATGCAACTATACGGCCAAACTGGAGGCTGAGCTCTCTCAACATAGGACTGGCATGACCAGACAGGAGGAGAAGGTAACCACACACACTATAGACCCAGTCTCACATAATACCATCACAACCTCAAATCATACACATAAACACACAAAGACATACTGGAGGTTCTGATCAAAAATCTACCAAAACAGCAGAGGCCACCAAAGCAGACACCCAAACAACTACCACCTCAGAACACAACACCTGCAACACATAGACCACACAGTCAGAGTGTCAAGCAGTCACAGCCCTTAAGGCCAAACACAATGCCAGACACACTAGTCATTGGTGACTCCATAGTCAGACACACTGACGTCCCGCTCACCAGACTGAGTAAGGAGAAGGTCACAGTAAGCTGCCTGTCGGGTGCTAGAATCCGCCACATAACGCATGCCCTCAGGTCTCTCAACAGCAGGTACAAGTACGACTCAATCATTGTCCACGCTGGTGTTAACGACCTGAGACGCACCCCTCCTGGACTACATGAAAAGAGACATAGAGGAGCTCTCTGATTATGTAGCCCAAGCAGGTATGACACTGACCTTAAGCAGTATCCTACCTTCACCAAGAATGATGCCACAATACAGAGATAAGATGATCAGCTTAAACAATTGGCTTAAACTCTGGTGTCATTCAAAGGGGATCCAATGTCTGTCTGCCTGGGATGACATGCTGGACAAGCCACGCGGCTTGCACTTGTCACCCTGGGATTCGGATTTTGGCAAAGGCTCTTGCCACCCCATAGTGCTTTTTTAGGCAAGGCTCAAATTCTAAACCTACCACCCTAGAACAAAACAAAGAAAACAAACTAAGGGTAATGCTGCTCAATGCCAGAAGTCTCAACCTCAAGATGCACGCATTCGAGGCCCTTCTCAGTATGGAGAACATCGATGTCTGTGCTGTGACAGAAACCTGGTTCAAGGCTCCTGAGAGCACCCCAGCACTATCAGGTTTTACCTCATATCATGCGTTCCGGCCCCAAAACCCGGACAATACCAAGAAAGGAGGAGGGGTATCCATATTCATCAAGGACACCCACACCTCAAGATTGGTGGCATCGCACGATGCATCGGAAACCATCCATGTGCAACTAACCATAGGCAAGACTGCTTTGCAATTTGTAGCATGTTACAGGCCACCCTCGCAAACTCAGGAAACTCATATGGCCTTTATGAAAACACTGGAGGGGATAAATGTATCTCCAAACACCATCATACTAGGTGACTTCAACTACCCTAATATAGACTGGGAACACTACTCAAGCCCAAACACTCTAGCCCAAAAGTTCCTGGAATTCATAAACTCAAATGCCATGGAACAACTAGTCACCATCCCCACAAGAGGAGAAAACATACTTGATCTCATCATCACGAACATGGGAGCACAATGTTCAACGCCGGAAGTATACCCCTCACTGGTGAGATCTGATCACAAACTAATCTCGCTGGAGGTCCTCATCCCGCCCCCACCTGAAATGAAAAAGACCACAGTAAAGAACTTCTCGAAAGCCGACTTTACACTTCTAAAGACTAGTGTGGTCTCCTTTAAGGCCGCTGAATCACTTACAAATGCCTTCTACCAGCACCTGCAGGGCTGCATGGATCAGGCAATCCCAAGCAAAACAAAGACTCTTTGTACCAAAGGCAAGCATCCAGTCTGGTGGACCCCAGCCATAAACAAACTCTACAACAAAAGGAGAAAGCTACTACAAGATAGAGCAAAATCCTTAAAAGGTAAGATACCGCTGATCACTATAAGCAAAAAGCTAAGAGCTCTCATAAAATCATCCAAAGCTAATTTTGAGAAAAAAATAGCTAAGGACTCTAAAGACAACCATAAGGCATTCTTTAGCTATGTCAGAAACCTAGTAGGAAACTCCCAGATATGCTCAGAATTAGTTCAAAATGATGTGAAGATTACTGATCCTACAGACATTGCCAACATACTGGCTGACAGGTTCAGTGCAAACTTCTCCCCCCCCCCCGTAAAGGAGAGATATCTATATCAAATGATTGTAGCCCCCCAAACATCTCTAATGCCCAGGTGAGAACTGCTCTCTCCAAGGCAAAGAACACAGCATCCATGGGACCTGATGGTGTCCCCGGCTGTGTGCTCCATGAACTCAACGAGGAATTAAACCCACAGTTAGGACAGCTGTTTAATCTTAGTCTCACCTCCGGATACATACCCAGGAGTGGCGACTGTGGTCCCACTCCACAAAGGCGGTGCCTCCACCGACCCTGGAAATTACCGTCCCATAAGCTTGACAAGCCTTATCTGCAAAGCCATGGAGAGGATCATAATGGATCTCATAAATAAAGACATAGGGAACTTGCAGACTTTGGATCCAACCCAGTTTGGCTTTGTCAAAGGCAGATCATGCCTTCTAAACTTGGTTGACTTTTGAAACAGTCACCAAGGCCATTGACGAGGAAAGGCAGTCCATACAGCCTACCTAGACCTGGCGAAGGCTTTTGATACAATACCTCACTCGGGTATCATTGAAAAACTCATCAACTTAAATGTAAACCCATACATTACAAGATGGGTTGCAAACTGGCTGAGTGACAGAACCCACAGGGTCAGAGTTGCTGGCACCATGTCAGACTCAAAGCCTGTCACAAGTGGTGTCCCACAGGGCTTAGTCCTGGGCCCACTCTTGTTTGGCATCTACTTTTCTGAAGTACAAGCAAACACAGGAGGGTTATGGCTGACAAAGTTTGCAGATGACTGCAAACAGTTGAAAACACATCCGACACAGATATCCTTCAGAAGGGTCTCACAGAAATGGATAACTGGTGCCAGAGCCATGGCCTAAAGTTAAATGCCAAGAAATGCATAGTCATACCCTTCGGGAAAAATAAGGTTACCCCTAGCTACCATATAGGTGGCAATCCTCTGAACACAGAAGAAGTTATTAGGGACCTGGGAACCCAGGTTGACAGTAGCCTTTCATTCGACACTCATATTGCTAAAGTAGTTAGGAAGACCTTCTACATTGCCCACCTTATCATGAAGGGATTCACATCTAGATCAAGGGAAGTCATAGTCTCCCTATACTCATCACTCATCAGACCAATGATCGAGTACAATGCCCCATTCGGAATGTATCTGACCCGACACTTGCAGCAGCTGGAGAGGCCACAAAAGTTCCTCACCAAAAGGATAAAGGGTCTCAAAAATCTGTCTTATGCTGCCCGACTGAAAGAACTCCAGTTATATTCAGTTGCTTACCGCTTGCTCAGAGGTGACCTATGCCTGACATACAAGGCCATGTCAAACCCAGATTTGATGAATGTGCTTCATCTCAAAAAATCTAGATCCCTCAGAGCCACAAGGGCGGGAGACTTAAACCTCTACACGGTTATTAATAGGACGTGCTGGAGGGATAGATTCATCACCCAAAGACTCCCTATGCTGTGGAACAAAATCCCGGTTTATGTGAGGCAGAGCACCTCGCTGGCCTTGTTCAAGAGGAATCTTGACCAATGGATGGGAGATCGCAGATACACCCCAGGGGTTACCTCAGTGTCACTGCTCGACAGAGGCACAGCAAAATAATGGGTATAGTTTCTCCAAACTAAAGGGGTGGCGTAAGCCACAAAACTATGGGCTAGGCTTATAAATGCCCTCGGGCAGATAGCCTAGTATGAACCTATGAACCTATGAACCTATATATATATTTATAGATATAGATAGATATAGATATATAGATATGAATAGATATACAAGTGTCCCTGTCTGGGATCCACTGAAATCCCTGTGTCATAAAGTAATGTAATAGCTGCGTCTTTCAGTTAGCACCTGTCCTTCTAAGAAAAAAATGTATAACTTAGCTGAAAAAAAAATAATTTCTTTCTCTCGATATTGCAGAAAACTACAGAAGTATATTTCAAAATGTTAATTTGATATAAAATAATAGAAATGCATTCTACCATAGGGAGTCTTTATATAGGTAGTTATTAGATTTACAGATTTATATAGGTAATGAAGGAAAATAACTATTTTGGACTGATTTTAGAGTAGTTTGCTCTGTATAAACTCATACTTCACTAAGAAATGTCTTACTTGGGGATAAGTTTGCCACCTATTCTTACATACATATACAGCTACAAACATTTAAATATTTCAGTCATGGACAATAATGGCTTACAAGCTTGCCAATACACCAAAACAATTATTCCAGTAATAAGTGTTCAATATAATCTTTAGTATCTGAAATTACATTGATGTTGCCAGCACAGTTCTTTAGCCCTTTTATGAAGCCGAACTGTTTTGCATAAGATTTTATAAATCTATTTGTAATCTGTTGTATTTCTTAATGCATTTTAGAGTCTTCTCAGTTTATCGGTTTGCATGTTTTACTATTATACATATTATGTATCTATAAATGGTTTCCTGTTAACCTCAGTATCTTTATATAAAGTTTCTTGACTTTCACTATGTTTAATTTGTCTATCCTATCTGTTTATTTCAGTTGCAAAGTTAGAGTTTGACCTCCATTCAATTTTGTATATATGTAGCTCTTAATTATGTTATTCTTATGGAAATATATAGGGCGGCTGCAGTGGTGCAGCGGTTAGCATTGCCACCTCACAGCAAGAGGCTCTCCAGTTCGATCCTTGCCTGGAGTATGTTCTGTGCAGAATCTACATGTCCTCCCTGTGGTTGCATTGGTTTGCTCCAGTTTCCTCCCACATCCCAAAGATATGCTGTAGGTGGATTGGGCACTCTAAATTGGCCCTGAGTATGTGCGTGTGTGTTCCTTCTGTGGAAGGTTGGGTACTGGGCTGGCAACTCAACACCCTAAAAACTCCACACCCAATCATGAGCAGACAGGTGATCCGCTATGGCAACCCCTAACTGGGAAAAGCTGAAAGATGAAGAAGATTCTTATGGAAATATATCCTCCTGACCTTGTGAGCCTAGAACCTGGAGTTTTTTTTTTATTTTGATTTTGCATTTAAACAGCTTCCCTTTCAAAAATTTCTAAATTCCTTCTGCAGTCATTCCAATGAATGCATTACTCCAGTTAGCTTTACATAGTGATGGTTTTGTTTCCATTTAATCTGTTATTAATCATCTATGCATTGGTTTAGATTTCAGTTAGGCAAAATTATCTATCAGTCATTTAACCCTTAATAACCCCATGATCACTGCACATCAAAGGTTAAAATTTAACATGAGGTAACAATCATTTCCTTTGGAACACAAGCACTGTCCAGTATGTTCTGTTCCTTGGTAGGTCTGTTTTCAATATGCAGCAACTGTTGTTCCTGAACATACGTTGTAAATAATTTCCTTATTAAAGTTGTGGAATCAATATTACTCCATTCTTTTTCAGGTAAATTTAACTCCCCAGCTATTATTTTTCCTTCTGTGTTTTATGCAATGAATCTATAAATTCTCATATCAGCAATTGACTTTGGTAGTCTATATATCCCAACACGTGTAAACTTTTCCAGGGTTGTTGTTAATGTCACAGTTGCACAATCTAAAATATTGCTGCTGTCATGAAGTATATACTAATCACAGGTCTCATAATAGTCTTTAATCCCTGTCATAACACCTCTATCAGATTTTTTTTGTTAGAATTTCTGTTACACTAAAAAAGAGATAAAAGCTGGGCATTATTGTAGAAACATAAAAGGACATACCATACCCATAACCAGTGGAGAGGGCTGCACTTCACTGCATTACATAAAACAGTAGCTCACTCTGATATACTTTTAAGCAGCTTCTGTTAGTTTATATTATATGTATATTAGGTGTTTCAGCTATGAAACAATTGTTTTATGCAACTATTAGAGGAAACTTCAGATTTTTTTTTCCTAAAATTTTAAGACATTTCAATTTTTCATATTTTTCATAGAATGCAGCTACTCAAATAAGGACTGTTGCACATAAAGGGTTACAGGTGGTGACCCTACATGGGCATCTGAAAATATGGCAACCTTGCTTACCCTTCAAAATTATATAAAGTATCGATAGTGTAAAGTTTTGTTGTTCAGATTCACAGATTAGTGGTGTGGTCACCTCATGTGTGGAAAGATCATCTCTGATGTCAGAAAGCAACAGCATTTGACTAAAAAGAGTGTAAATTAAGTTTTAGTACAACAGGTAAGAACAAAATCGCAAATGTTTTAAAAAGTATCCATGATAATTAAATGTCGTTCTGAGGGTCAGCTTAGTACTCAGATACAGAAAATCTCACAGAGGACAGTATAATAGCTAGGGTTCATACAGGTTAGCATACTAAGCAGACACAGTGTGTATAACAGAGTGCATGTAACATAAGTATGTGGGACGCCATAATTGGCTGAACCAGATGATGCCAGTTCGGAGGTTTTTACTTTTAGTTTAGTGGACCTGCTAGCAGCTACATGGTGAAGTCAAAAATGCTACATGTTTTTGAAAACTTGATGGGCAAATCTTGACACTTGAGAAGTATGGTACATCATATGGTATGCCATTTTCTGTACAATGTATAAATAGTTCTAAATAAACTTCTTGTATAGAATGTTGGTAGAAATGCAATCAGTACTTCTGATATTTTACCTCATGTTTTATCTGTAGTTTTCCTGTGTTGAGATGTATTTGGCTTCAGATATTTATTTCTGTATATAAAATGTTGAATAAGACTATGATAATTAAAAAAATGACTTGGTTAAAAACTGCAGAATTAATAGGGATGAAGATACTACTGTCCTTACTTAGTGTTTTACGTCCTCAGACAATTCAGTTTGATAGTGAAGCATGTGCCCAAATCGTGCCTTTGCTGTGTCCAACTTATATGCTTGCCACACCTTAAATGCAACATTTCAAAAACCTGTTCTCAGATTGTCTCACAATGATGGCATGTCTAGGTTGATGAATGCAAAGGCCATAAGCTTCTTTTATAACAATTAGAAAAATAATGCATAACATATTATGCATTGCATACAAATTCTTATACTAGCAAAATGTTATATAATAATATACATTGCAACTTAAAATGATTCATTTGGCATATAAATGCTTTAAGGCTCTTTTCCAAAAAAATTTAAGGCATATATCTCAATCTAGAGCTTTTCCCAGAAGTTTATTGCACCTATGGTTTCTGGGGATTTTCTACAATGATCATTGTTATCTGTCATGTGGTTCATGTGACCTAATTAAATTTCAGGAGAGAATGAACCTTACGATATAATTCAGTCCTACAATGTATTGTTTTCTATTTTATGCAAATGCACTAAGATTGCTGATAGAAACAAAGCGAAAGTCCTAGTCCTAGTCGTCAGTTTAAGTAATACAGCTAGGCCCCATGCAGCTACCTCACATTAGCACCAGTGTCCTGTATGCTTTGAATACACTGGAAATCTAACTCTTCAGCATACAATTCAGTACTCTTCTTAAACACAGAGGCAAAGGACTGATTAAGCACTTTGCCTACTTGTTCACATTCTCGCACTTTCTGCGATTTGGGTATAGCTTTCCAATGTTCTTTTATTACAAAAGGAAGATGAAAATGAAAAAGATTAGATCCGCAGCTGAACTAGTAAATCTACTTTTTCAAGTGGTGTGTGCTAGATAATAAAACATTTTCAGTACTTGAAACAAAAATCAAGGCAGTGACTTCATTCAGATTTGACTAAGGCTAATATATTTAAGCAAGACTGAAACAGGAGGAAGCACTAAAATGATAACTGTTTAATTTCACTCTTGATTAGGACATAAAAACTGTAGACATAATATCTATGTGATCACAATTTATATAGCTTTACAAATATCTTGAGTTGTTAAATGCATTATTTTTGTTCCACCTTTTATCTGCTTACTAATATTTTTGGTTACATATCTCTTTCTTTCTTTGCACTTAAAAGACCTCTACAAACTGTCCTCAAATGCCTGATTCGTCTGACTTCTGTATTCCAAACACATGATTTCGCAATACCCACTTTCTGAACTCCAGGGTGTGAAAAGCTAACTCATCCTAAAATTCCTTGGTTCCTGTAGCCAATTACACTGATACTCTTCTAAACAGGGACTTCATTCTGAAATTAAAAGTTGCAAATACATCAAGTAAAATCAAAATAGCACTCATAGAAAGTTTAGCCTGTTAATAAACTAGCACATATGTTTAAGAGGGAGTCATATTGACAGACAGTCTAAGATACTGCCCTGACTGTTTTCTAACATGATGTTTGTACAATCCACCTACAGAATATGGAATAAAAGGCTCAGTGTTCCATAAATTGGTAATGAACTTCTACCATGTAATTATGATAATAATGTTACCCTGTTCGGTTTAGTGCCACATAACAAGCTACACAAGTCAGTGCAGATGTTTACAGAATGTACTCACTGAATCAGATAAATAATTTCAGTAATAAATATTCTGAAGAGCAAACAGGAAAGTTCAAAAATAAGTTGTGGAAAAAGAAACATCTAACAAACTGCTCTAATAAGGTTCATATTCTAATGAGCCTATATATTACATTTACACAAGTAAAGAAGCTGTACAAACTGCTCTAATAAGGTTCTTATTCTAATGAGCCTATATATTACATTTACACAAGTGAAGAAGCCCAAGAGAACAGCAAGGAGAATTTCTGATTCATTAAAGGAATTTGGTCTAGCCCTGAGATTAGAGTTTCATTTTTTAAATTAAATTGAGCACATTCTATATATACACACACACACATATATATATATATATATATATATATATATATATATATATATATATAATTAACCATGATGACTAGTTCTGTTATTTGCTGTATTACATTAAACAACTTGCTTCAGCCTGGCATTTCTGACTTAATCCTGATGATGTGCTTGTCAGCAAATAAGTGATTACCTGGGTACAGCTACAGAAAGAAAAGTAGGCTGATACTAACAGAGGAAACGCAGCATTCAGCTGAATATATAAGAAATAAATAACATGAGTGGCACAGGAAGATATATAGATCCTATGCAGAAGCAGCAGTGTTCACCACAGTGATACTGTTTTTAAATACCAGACAACCAGCTGCAAAAATTAAAAACTGCATTAAAATAATTCATTTTATTGTACTAGAAAGTGCTAATCAAGAGGTAGAAAACCCATAGCAATAGTCCCTACACCAGTAAAACCGATGACCTAGAGAACTAGAGATTTTATGAGTCTTTCATCAGAACAACCATTTCATTTTCATATGATACAAGGTCGCATTGTCTTTCTGCAGTGGTGGTGCTGCGGTAGCATTGTCGCCTCATAGCAAGACGTTGTCCCATTTGATTCTCAGATAGAGGGTCTTCTGTATGGAGGCATACGTGAATGGGGCGTGCCTTCATTGAAGGTTGTGTGTCAGGGCTGGTAACCCGGTACGTAAAAATCTACTACCAATCATTAGCGGAGTGGAGTTCCACTGTGGCGACCCCTAACTGGGAAAAGCCGAAAGACACAAACAAGCAAACAAGGTCGCATTGTCTTTAGTTTGTTACTTCTTTGTGACCACTCTATTTGTGGGTTATATGCTAACAAAAACAGATTACATTTGTGTTCAGTTTTTACACTGCTTCTGTGTAAAAAGCAACTTATCAAAATGTTTTATGTAGACTACAATTTAAAAATTATAAACAAAGAATTGCTCCATAGTGAAACCTGTCTGATAGAACTGTCGGTGATATGATTAAGACATATTCAGCCTGAGGAGTTGTTACCAGCAGATGAATATGATTTATATTTTACATGCCAGTGTTAAAGCTATTCTAGATGTGTCTTCTTAATAAATGAAAATTCATTACAATCATCCTAGAGAAATTGTCTGAATGTTTTTTGTTGCAAACTGTGTTTCAGATTTCTGTAAGATACTTCTTATTTTCTAAACAGAAGTAATCTAAATTTGTCTTGAATATCAGTTTGTCTGTCTACATATCTATCTATCTACCTATCTATCCCTTGGTCATACCGCTCAACTACTAAGTGCATGAAATCTGGACAAAGCCTGACATAATTGGGGACAAAGGCCCCAAAATATGGGCATATTTAAATATTGCTTGTAGAAACTTAGAGCGTTGGTAGAATAATGGGATTTGTGATAGCATGCATTTCTGAAGAATATGAAGTCTGAAATTCGAATGAATGTAGTCTTTTGGTGACTACAAACCTCAAATCTTCCCAGTGATTTGCCAGAAAATCACAAATTTTATGAGGAACAGTCCAAAAATAGTGAGGCAAAAATCTGTATATTATGTGAAAATTTAGACAGTTGAGAGGTATGCCCTTGGTACATGGCAAAGTGAATTGCTCACATAGTACAATTTAACCGTGACCCAAATTCAACATAAAATGCTAAAACAGAGTTAACAGCAGACAGATTTCACAGAATAATCAAAACAATTACAGTATGCATGTATATCCAGGTAAGAAGGTAGGCATCTGTAAGAAGTAAAAACTTACAGGTGTCTTTATAAGGCAATGGCTGATACCCTCAGACAATATGCTTTACCTTTAAGTAAAGTGCTTACAACTACTTCTGTTCAATTGTTTCAGATTTTAGGAAAAAGGAGCACAGGTAAAAAATTAAAGCAGAGTATTCCAGAATATATTTATGTAGATAAATATTTATTTTACTTTTACTTGTACAAAACATTTATGTAATAAAATAAAACATCATAAATGATTTGTTCAGAATATGCACATATGTTTTACCTGGAAATTTTATTTCTTTCATATCTTAAGCAGCATATCTCCTTCTATGAAATCAGGTTGACAAATTCAATGTAATATAGTTCTCTTCCAACTTACTCATCTGTATGTCAGTATGTCAGAATACATCCATCTATCTATCTGTCTATCTATCTATCTATCTATCTATCTATCTATCTATCTATCTATCTACCTCTCTATCCTCCTATCTATATCTTGCTACCACAAACTATCTACCTATCTATATCTTACTAGCACAAACAGCTGTAGATTGGTGTAGATGTAAATTTATCGATGCATAGATATAGATATATGCAATTATTGTTGTCCTACAGAATATCACAGCTGTGTTGAAAGATTAAACCACTTAAGCCATCAGATGGAAAACTGTAGTGACTAAGTTTAAAGAATGAAGACATAACATCTCAATTTATACATTGGTACAATGTATGTATTACTGTTAATTATCTAATTATGGCATTGCTAGTTGTCTCTGTTTATCAATGCATCTCTTTGCTGGAGCTTTTCTCCACAAGCATCCATTGAAAATGGGCTTTAACCAGTCAGACTATCCCAGTAAACAAATGTAAATAAATAAACAATGCATGCAGTGAGACTCAGACAAAGCACATGCACATGTATCAGGCAACTATCAAACAGAATGAAGGCACATTTGAAACATATGACTGAAAACATAAAGAAAGAATACAATGCATGTAGTGGAACCAAACTAGAAATATTCCAAGCAATCCATTTTACTTCAGCCATAAAGATATTAGTAAATACTGCAGGAAAGAGTACCAGCAAAAGCCCAGAACAAATGCGTACAATACCTAGCAACAAACATGTAAGGGATTAAACAAAGCCATTAGGCATCAACTAGTGTTTGTATACTTAAAGTTGTAAAAGAATCACTATGCACATAAGTCACATCAATCAAAATAACAAGAGACGTACTGCAAAAAAATATACGCTGGGAAGGATAAAAAGCTATTTTCATACCATCCAGTCACAAAGTGAAAAAGATAAGGTAATAAATGAGAGCAATCGGTATTACATGAAATGAAAAGTAAGTTCTGCATGCTATTGGTTTTATATGCAGAGGAGAATTAGCAGGCATATGGTATGAGCCATCAGATGTGAATGTCAGGCTGAGGATGATTTGAACAAAACTATCAAACATCATCTTGCTTAAAACGTACTCCAATAAGCAGCTGTAAAGTTCATCTGCAAAGTTAGGTGAGTGGTTGAAACTTCCAGTGCATAGCTCCATATCCTAGAAAGCTCTGCAATGCATTCCACCAAATTGTCCCTTAATACGATTATCCAAAACAAATATAAAATGCATATGCTACAAGCTCACCAAATGTCTAGCAGCCTATGCAGCATTTCCAGTCAGGCTGTCTCACTCAAAAGTTTATATATATATATATATATATATATATATATATATATATATATATATATATATAAAGATGCACAGTATGAGAAGATAACAGCTGGCCATGGTGCAGCTGACAATTGTTGAAAATTTATAGGATATAAGCAGTTTACTGTACTGGCTCGTGAATGGAATATTCCCTTTCCCACAAGGTTCAAAATATGAATGCAGGTGTTTACTGTGGCAGGTATGCTCATTGTAAACACTAATGCCATTTATGCACTGTTAGTTTATGTGTAATGTCTGACAATACTCAGGCTTCATGCGGCCTACTTTTTCACTGATTGCTTCTTATTGTTGATAGCCTACAGCTGTGTCTTTCAGCTGTATGCTTAATGTTTAACTTTGAAAAGGAGGCACCAGTCCAACACCATAGCAGTTTCTTAAGTTAAAGGCAAAATTATCTATCTTTTTGTGTTTGCCAGAAGTCATTTACTAAAGGCTAGCTGTACATCTTCACAAACGTATAGGTTATATCTTCAGCAAGGAAATGGAAAGTTGCAGAGATATTCACTTAATGTAGCAATGGCAATGAAAGACTTTTAATCAATAACTGAAACTATATGAATGCGCTATATTTTAATATCAGTCCTCACTGTTGTAGCCATTACTAAGTCATCATCATCATCATCATCAGAAATTATCCAATGTTTGCAGTGAGACAGATAGCTGAAAAGTAGTTATAGATGAGAAAAGACTCCCACTGAGCATTCCTGGACTTTGAGAAAGCATATGTCAATGTCTCAAAATAGCTGATTTGGGCAGCGCTGTGATGGTTCTAAGTACAAAAAATACTGGTAGAATTAGTGCAGGCTGTGTAGAAGTATGAATTGTGCTTGAACACACAGACAATATCAGTGGGAGTAGGTGTGCATCAGAGTTCTACCAGTAGGAGTAGGTGTGCATCAGAGTTCTACCAGTAAGAGTAGGTGTGCATCAGAGTTCTACCAGTAGGAGTAGGTGTGCATCAGAGTTCTACCAGTAGGAGGAGGTGTGCATAAGGGTTCTTCTCTGATCCTTCCGCTGTTCATACTGATGACTGACTACATTAGCAAACAGGATGAAGGAGAGAGATCAACAAAATATATGGATGATGTGTCATTACAGGCAGACTCTGAGCAAAACCCTCATTTAATGATAGAGGAATGTAATGCAAAACTGAAGATGCATGAGGTGAAACTAAATACTGCTAAAACAGTTGTAATGGTAGCAAATGGGTAACATCAGAAGAACCTGAGAATTGAGATAGAAGGAGGAAATAGTGGAATATGCTAACAGCTTCAAGTAACTAGGAGGGATGACTGAGGAGAAAGGCAGTCTGCATGAGGATGCCAAAGCTAGCATTAGAGCGACCACAGTCAGGATTAGTGTATGGCAGAAGAATGACAAAGAACCTGCCTGTAAAGTAAGGTGAATAAAACAGTGGTGCAACTGGTACCACTGTATGGTACAGCAACCTAGGCAGTTGATGAGGCAGAGATGATAGAAATTAATTGAGAATGGCAGTAGGATGCATATTTTCAGCTAGACAAAGAAATGAGGACATCAGACTAGAAGGAGAGCAAACTACAGTGGGTTGGGTGTATGTGAAGGAAAGCAAAGACAATCTGATGAAGGAGATTTGGGACAGAGAAGAAGAAAGCAAGACAAAACAAGGGCATTCAGGAAAGATTTGGATTATGTTAGAGAAGACCTGTGACAGTCAAGTGTGACTGTTAAATAAGGTAAGAGAGTTGTACTGAATTGAAAGAGATGGCAAGAGCTAAAGCAATACCCCTACCCCATGTAGAAAATTGGAAAAAGGAGTTTGATGATGATGATGACTTAGTGGAGGCTACAACAGCGAATATTAAAATATAGCATGTACGCAGAGTTTCAATAATTAATAAAAATTCTTGAATTTCCATTCCTACCTCCAGCTGATATCTCTGCAGATTTCCAGTTGTCCTCACACCTCTTGTAAACAAGTTATTCTGTGTGGCTCATAGGTTTCACAAGGTATTATATTATAGGTAGTGCTCACAAAAATGTACAACTCTTTCCTACCCAAAAGAAACAAAGAGAGAGAGAGAGAGAGAGAGAGAGGTGAATGCTAATCTTTATCACTCCCTACCCCACCCCCACACACCATATCTAACAAACAACCATGCCATTTGTCAAACTCAAGTCCCCTCTGTCCTAGTCATGGCTTTATCCCCCTATGCTACTAGAGCTATCAAAAATTTATGAGTGAGTTTTATGTTGAGTTGTGAGGCCATCAGTTACAGTATCAATTTCCCTAACATTGCAAGATTGTAAAATAGAAGATATTTCATGTATCACATTAACTAACCTAAGCTCTCATGTATTCATTTAGCTCTCTCTCTCTCTCTCTCTGCATACACACACACACACACACACACACACACACACACACACACACACACACACACACACACTATATATATATATATATATATATATATATATATATATATATATATATATATATATATATACTAAATTATTATTTTCTGCTCCTTTCGGAGTGACATAGTAATTTTGTTGCTTACCTTAGCCATCAATTTGTTGTGTGACATACATAGCATCACTGCGTATTTGGTCCTCCTTGATAAGATGTTTCTTTAATCATCCATGTTTTGGTTCTGTTGTAGATAAAATGATGCAGTCTGACATCCCTTTTCCTTGCTTCTCATCCCTGGGTGCAACAGAATATGTCCTTGGAAAGGGAAGTCCTCATTACTGAAGGAAATTGCAGGACATCACAGGACTGCAAGAATGACTGGGGCAGTGAGGGAAAAGATGGAAGAGAAAAGGGAGTAGTAGAAATAATGCCCAAGAAAAAGTGACAAACCGGTGAGGTGCAGAGGATCATAGTGACAATGGAGTACACTCAGATGCATGCATGGAAGCGAATGGAAATCAAAGGAAATTTCTGCTATCTAACTGATGCCATTGGTGAATAAAATGTACAGTATCTTCAGCCTTAGCATAAAAGTAAATGTAGAAAGGGTGAGAAGAGATACAGCAAGACTGGAGGATGGCCTAAAACATGATAATATGAATTCAGTGGGAAAAATGCAGCATATTACTGTGAAGCACAGAAGTCATGACTGAGTACAGAACTGTAGAGAAAGCAGCATTTGCAACAAATAAGTAAACGTGACTGAGAGATAACTATACATGTGAGGAAGCAATGTGAGAAAGGGTCAAAAACACTTAAAGAATACTGGCTTTGCCTCACCAAGGCATCAACAGTGGAAAAACATACAGTTTTCTCTTTTTATAGACAGTTACGAGGCCCTTTTCTGAGTACTATGTGCAGTTCTGAGGACCTCATTATTCTACAGACATAGAATGGTAGAGGCAAATCAGAGAATGACAAATGAAAAAATGCAGTTTCTGCCCAATCAATAATAAAATAAATTAAAAAGACAACAGCATGATTTGTTTGGTCTTGAAGAAATAAATTAACTGAAATATATTATAAAAATGCTTAAGTACATCAAATGCATCACCACAGTGCATGCTATAAGTATAGAAGAGAACTCAACAGGATATGCATAGCAGTAGATACAGTAGGAGGTATTATTTAAAAAAAAAGGTGGTAGCTGCTTGGCAAAGCATACCAGAAGAAGCAGTATAGTGAGTACAGTAATAGAACATATGAACCTGGGAAACAAAAAATAAGTGACTACTATGAAGAAGAGGTGAAGCAAACAATCACAAAGTACTTAAATAAGTAAGACCTGCTGCTGGTTCTTTGGGTAGGAAACCAATTAATCCATGCCAGCCATCAAAACCTCTTTCTTCTTATATGTTCAGGCAGCTGTTACAGCTTAAAATATGCATGAAAAAGACATGGTAGTGTCCATGTATGATGAGTGAGACATTGCAGGAGTCATCATAGCCATACCTCACAATCTGAAAACATCAAAAATCTGAACAAAGGCCAGTGAAAAGTAGGCACAACTGGCCAAAAATTGGAGAAGTGATTAACATAAAATTTCCGTACATCATTATGCAACCCCACCAATATTCAAAAACAAGTTGAAGAACAGACAAAATATTAAACACAAAATATAACCAGAATAGTAGTTTTTTATTTATAATAACATTTGAGCTTGTATCAGACCTCGAGCTTATAGGTTCATAGGTTCATACTAGGCTATCTGCCCTAGTGCATTTATAAGCCTAGCCAGAGTGTGTTTGGCTTTCGCCACCCATTTTAAATTAATTTTGCTATGCCCTTTTTCGAGGTTAGTATACTGTGCCTCTGTCGAACAATGACACAGAAGTGATACCCGGGGTAAACCTATGATCCCCCATCCACTCATCAAGATTCCTCTTGAAGAGAGTCAATGAGGGACTCTGCCTAACCTGGACTGGGATTTTATTCCAGAGTGAAGGGAGCCTATGGGTTATGAATCTGTCCCTCCAGCATGTCCTATTTATTTCAGTGCTGAGGTTCAAGTCTCTCGAGCACGTAGCTCGATGGGATTTGGATTTTCTGAGGTGCAGCATGTCCATTAATTCCGGGTTGAACATGGCTTTATATGTCTGGCACAGATCGCCTCTGAGCAGGCGGTATGCCACTGAGTAGAGCTGGAGTTTCTTTAACCGGGCAGCATATGGCATCTGTTTGAGCCCTTTGATCCTCTTGGTGAGGTACTTTTGGGGTATTTCCAGTTGCTGCAGGTGTCTGGTAAGGTACATCCCAAATGGGGCATTGTACTCAATTATGGGCCTGATGAAGGATGAGTAAAGAGGCATGATGACCTCCCCTGATCTAGATGTGAATACCTTCATGATTAGGTGGGCTATATAAAATGTTTTTCTAACCACTTTGGCCACATGGTTGTCAAATGAGAGATTGCTATCAATTTGGGTCCCCAGGTCCCTAATTACTTCTTCCATACTTAATGGATTACCACTTATGTGGTAATTTGTGGGCACTTTGTTTTTGCCAAAGGGGATGACTATACACTTTTTGGCATTTAGCTTGAGTCCATAGCTCTGGCACCAGTTGTCTGTTTCTATGAGGCCCTTTTGGAGGATGCTTGTGTCAGCTGGAGAGTCGATTATGGCGCCCAGTTTGCAGTCATCTGCGAACTTGGTCAGCCAAAGTCCTTCCGTGTTGGCCTGTACCTCTGAGAAATACATACCGAACAAGAGAGGTCCCAGGACTGAGCCTTGTGGGACGCCACGTGTAACTGGTTTGGAGTCTGACATGGCTCCAGCAATTCTAACCATGTGGGTTCTGTCCTTGAGCCAGTTTGCAACCCATCTAGTGACATAGGGGTTTATATTTAAGCTGGTGAGCTTATCTATAATGCCCAAGTGGGGTATTGTATCGAAGGCTTTTGCGAGGTCCAGGTCGGCTGTGTGGACCACCTTCCCCTCGTCAATGGCATTGGTGACTGATTCAAAGAAATTGACCAGGTTTAAGAGGCAGGATCTGCCCTTAACAAAGCCGAATTGGGTAGGATCCAGTGTCTGTAGGTCCCCAATATCTTTATTTATAAGGTCCATGATGATCCTTTCCATAGCTTTGCAGACCAAGCTAGTCAGGCTTATGGGGCGATAGTTTCCAGGATCCGTTGAGGCACCACCTTTGTGGAGAGGGACCACCGTTGCTGTACCCCACTCTTTGGGTACATATCCTGTAGTAAGGCTGAGATTATGTTTGGGTTTAGCTCTTCTTGGAGTTCATGTAGGACACAGCCCCGGACACCGTCTGGTCCCATTGATGCTGTGTTTTTTGCTTTGGAGAGGGCGGCTCTTACCTGAGCATCTGTGATGTCAGGGGGCAGCACTCTGCTGGGATAGATATTTGCCCTTTTAGTGGGGAGGGGGGGAGTTTGTGCTGAACCTGTCAGCTAGGATGTTGGCAATGTCTGTGGGTTTGGTGTATTTTTTGTCATTTTGGACTAATTCTGAGCATATTTGGGAATTCCCACCCAGGTTCCTAACATAACTAAAGAAAGCCTTGTGATTATCCTTAGTGTCCTGTGCAATTTTTCTCTCAAAGCTGGCCTTAGATGATTTTACGAGTGCCCGTAGTTTTTTGCTAATACTGATCAGAGATGCCTTCCCTTTTTGGGATTTTGCTCTATCATGTAGTAGCTTCCTCCTTCTATTGTATAGTTTGTTTATGGCTGGGGTCCATCAGACTGGACATCTGCCTTTGGAGGATTGGGTCTTGGTTTTATTTGGGATTGCATGATCCATGCATTCCTGAAGGTGTTCATAGAATGCGTTTATAAAGGATTCTGCGGTCTGGGCTGTATTTTCCACATGCCCGGGGGCTTTGAAAGATTCCACCTCAGTTTTGAGGAGTGTGAAATTTGCTTTAGAGAAGTTTTTCACTGTGGTTTTCTGGGCAGGGGGTGGGGTCGGGATGTGAATATCCAGTGAGATTAGTTTATGGTCTGATCTTACCAGTGAGGGATACACTTTTGGTCTGGAGCATAGAGTCCCCATGTTGGTGATGATCAGGTCCAGTATTTTTTCCCCTCTTGTGGGAGTGGTAACAAGTTGTTCCATAGCATTTGAGTTTATAAATTCTAGGAACCTTTGGGCTGGGGTGTTGGAGCTAGAGTAATGCTCCCAGTCTATGTTTGGGTAGTTGAAGTCACCCAATATAATGGTGTTTGGAGAGACCTTCATATTTTCCAGTGTCCTCAGGAAGGCCGAGTGGAGTTCCTAGGTTTGAGAGATTGGTCTGTAGAAGGCTATAAACTGGAAGGTAGTTTTACCCACTATTAGTTGCACATGGATAGTCTCTGATGCTTTGTGCTGTGCCACCAACCTGGAGGTGTGGGTATCTTTGACGAATATTGATACTCCCCCTCCTTTTGTGGTTCGGTCCAAGTTTTGGGGCCGAAAAGCATGGTATGAGGTATAACCTGGTAGTGCTGGGGTGCTCTCGGGAGCCTTGAACTTTCTGTTACTGCACAGATATCGATGTTCTCCATGCTAAGGAGAGTTTCGTGTGCATGCATCTTGAGGTTTAGACTTCTGGCATTGAGTAGCACTACTCTTAGTTTCTTATCCCTTGTGATACCTATGGAAGTGGGTTTGTCTTTTGAGTCTTGCCTAAAAAAGGCACTATGGGGGTAGCAAGAGCCTACCAGTGGTGATAGGTGCAAGCCTTCCTTAGCGAAGCATCGTGGCTTGTCGAGCATGTCATCCCAGGCTGACATGCATTGGATCCCCTTTGAATGACACCAATACTTAAGCTAATTGTTGAAATTGATCATCTTGTCTTCATATTGTGGCATCATTCTTGGTGAGGGTAAGATACTACTCAAGGTCAGGGTCATACTGGCCTGGGCTACATGCTCAGAGAGCTCCTCTATGTCTCTTTTCAAGTAGTCCAGGGAGGTACATCTCAGGTCATTCACACCAGCATGGACAATGACTGAGTCATATTTGTACTTGCCTTGGAGTGACCTGAGTGCTTGTGTTATGTGGTGGATCCTAGCGCCCGACAGGCAGCTCACCGTGACCTTCTCCTTGTTCAGCCTGGTGAGTGGGACATCAGTGTGCCTGATGATAGAGTCACTTATTACAAGTGTATCAGGTGTGTTGTTTAGCCTTAAGGGCTGTGACTGTTCGGCACACTGGTTTTGTGAGCTATGTGTTGCATGTGTTTTGTTTTGGGGTAGCGGTTGCTTGGGTGTCTGCTTTGGAGGTCTCGGCTGCTTAGGCAGATTTTTATTTAGAGCCTCCGAGTATGTTTTTGTGTGTTTATGTGTTTGGTTTGCTGTCGTTGTAGGTCTATGTGAGACTGGAATTCTAGTGAGTGTGGTTTCCTTTTCCTCCTGACTGGTTACGCCAGTACTGAGTTGAGAGAGCTTAGCCTCCAGTTTGGCTATATGGTTGCATCTCTCACATGTGTTGGAATTTGTTGGGAGGAGGAGAGGGTCTGAAGCCCAAGTGCTTAATCCAAAAGACTTAGAATGATAGCTACACTTTAATCAAGTTACTACCAATCAGTAATAAATACAATTGAATACTTTAAAGAATGCCTGGATTAGTGCTCAAGTTATACAAACAAAGCTAGATTCAGCAGGCCTGGATCTAGTCTATGCTACAGCAAACAAGGTGTACCAATTTCAGTAAGAAGCAGTTCAAATATGCAGGCACTATAAGCCTTTAACCAGAAATTCACAGCTCAGTAGGGCAGAGTCCAGGCTCTCCTCCCACAAGAGTGCAGACCACAAACCCTCTTAATGTAAAATAACTGGCCTGAAACCCAAGTGCTTAAACCAGAATTAATACACTTTTAGAATAACACACACTGAGCCCTCAATCAGCAGTTCCCAACTTAGAAGGATTTAAGCTACCTGTCCCTGCCACCACAGTGCAGGCCACAAACCTTCCTAATGTAAAACAACTGGTCTAAAGCCCAAGTGCTTAATCCAAAAGATTTAGAATGATAGCTACACTTTAATCAAGTTACTACCAAGCAGTAATAAATACAATTGAATAATTTAAAGAATGCCTGGATTAGTGCTCAAGTTATACAAACAAAGCTAGATTCAGCAGGCCTGGATCTAGTCTATGCAACAGCAAACAAGGTGTACCAGTTTCAGTAAGAAGCAGTTCAAATATGCAGGCACTATAAGCCTTTAACCAGAAATTCCCAGCTCAGTAGGGCAGAGTCCAGTCTCTCCTCCCACAAGAGTACAGATCACAAACCCTCTTAATTTAAAATAACTGGCCTGAAGCCCAAGTGCTTAAACTAAAATTTATTTTTTTATAAAAATGAAATTAACCTCTACACTCATCTAAAATTAAAATAAATAAAATATGTGTAAAAATCAAATCAAGTCTTACAATTCCCATAGATCTACCTCATTTGAGTTTAGCATTCTGACCTGTGCAATGGCCTCCCAGTCCCAAGAGGTATTACATTTGACATTATAAAAGAAGCAGCACAGAAAAGATGATTAACAAAATTATCTGATCTCATATATTAGTTACAGAACAAGGTTTAAAATATCAAGGCCATTGAATGCAATCCAAAAATAATTATAGCCAGTTATGAAACAACAAAGTTTTAAGAGTAAATTTTGTTGACAGGGAATAAATAAGGGTGACAGCAAAAAAAAAAAAAAAAAAGCACTAGAGTGACAGAGATGGGAGGAAACTAAAGCAAGTAAATTGGATCCTGCTTTGCTGATCAACAAACTTTCCCCAAACAGAAACATTAAAACAGTGAGTATATTCAAGCAGCCTTATGTAGAGCTCGGGATCCTCATTTCTGAAAGGTGCAAATGCAATTTAGCTGAACTTCACAGCTCATTGTCTCATCTTTTTCTTTTTTTACTTACCTTGAGGTTGAGATGGAGAAAGTAAATTTCCTCATCCTGTGGATACAGGTGGGTGGTTGTGGTGTCTGTCTGTCCCTCAGTCTCTCTACTCTACACTATAGGAGTTAACTTGCTCCGTATCGCTACTTGCCACTGGCCTGCAGCTCCACCTCTACTATTCCATCAAGACAGTCCAGGACGACAGGCAGATTCAAATCATTCCAGTAGTCCTCGATGCCCAGGTTCATTGTTGTATCGATGTGATGTCATCACATTGATGTGACATCCTCTTTGGTTGGCTGCCACAGTGCCACAAGTCATGGGGGGGGGGCTGTGGCTGTAAGCAACTGCACTGTCTCATGATGCTGATGTCATCATGCATGCCCCAGTACATTGATGACATTGCGGTATACACTGGTTGGTGATTATAAATAAAAAAAAAATTCTGATCTGAAGGGGCCACTCAGGAATTCATGGCACCCCATTATTTTGCCCAAAAAAACAGTAAATTCCATACGGCTGAGAGGTATGATCACTGCACTTTGTCTCTATTGTGTTATACAATGCCAAACTGAAAGTAATTCCAAAATAGCAAATCAAAACCAAGAAACTCTAAAGGTGTTACTGCTCAAAGCTAGGAGTCAAAAGAAAAAAAACTCCACTGCCTAGAAGCTTTTTTCACTCTTGAGATGCTGATGACTGTGCAGTGACTGAGACATGGTTTAAAGCTGCAGAGATCACAACAACAGTGCAAGGTTATAACAATTTCCTCACATTTTTCTACTACACAGACAGGGACTAAAGCAGGAGGCTATTGATTTACATCAAAAATAAATATACGTCAAGGCTGGTCAAACAGGACAATACAGTTGATCTTCTCCAAGTTCAAATCACTGTAGGCAAAATCTAATACCACTTCCTTCCAAGTTGTAAGTTCCTCTCTATGACCCAAGAAACCCACTCCATGTGTTTAAACCTATTCCACCAAATACCATATTCATGGGCGACTTTAATTACTACACTATTAACTAGGAATCATATACAACAACAAAGGTACATGCAGACATATTCCTGGATTTTGTAAACGCAAACTCCCTGGACCAGATTTCCAATATACCAACTAGGTATGCAATCATAATGGATCTGTTCCTCACTAATATGGGAAAGCACTGCATATCCCCAAGAGTTTGTCTTTCTGGTAAGGTTAGACCAAAAAAATGGTCTCCTTTGAAGAAACATAAAACCTGGAACCCCAGCTAATCCTGGAATATTCAGGAACTACTCTAAGGTTATCTTTCTACTATTAAGTAATAATCTGGCAATTTTACAAACCATTTCATAAATATTTAAAAAACAAGTAGAGGCATTCAATAAAAACAGTTTGATAAAGGCAAACCAGTTTTTGGAAAAAAAACCTTCTTCAGTGCCAGATAAAAATTAAGTTGAAACACAACACAAATATATACATAAATCAACCCATCAAAAATTAGAAATGACCAATCACAGTAAATCATTAAGTCCTGGGGAAAATAAAGCACCTAACTGAATAATCTATTCCATTATTTTTTATTCAGTTGTTCATGCCATCCTAACCACTTCAGCCCTTTATAGCAGATATGATCAGTAGCAATAAATTTAAATGAAGCAGCAGGATGTTTAGGATTATGTTCTTAGAAAACACTACGTGTATGACAATTTCTAATATTAATCAAAAGTTCAAGAATACAAATTTTAAACTGTCTAGATGTCTGACCTACATAAAAAGCAGAACAGGAACATTGAACTAAGTATATAACCCTTTCTGAAATACAAGTATTCATACAATGAATATCAAAACCTGTAGAAGTATAAGCAGATGAAAAAGGTTTTATTTTCATAACAAACATACAAGCTGAGCAATGTCCATTGTGCTGGATCCAAACAGAAAACCGTTTTGAAATGATTCAAACATTACCAATCGTCTTCCCCCATCGATAAAAAAGTTCACAATGTGTGGGTAACAGTTGTGTCAGCCTATTACCCAATAAAAGTGTCCCCCAGTGTTTGTTAAATAAATAATAAAAAGCTGTAGAATTACATCCAAAGCTGGTGATCATACTTTGCAATGCATACAGCTTCTTCTGTTCGCCATATTTTAGTAATACAGATCTTTCTATAGAGCTGGCAAAATTTTGTCTTCAATAAATATCATCAAATTTATAACTTCTAGCCCAAAATCCTGCTACCATTTCTGCATTGCATTTTTCTAACTCCTTTACAAAAGAATAAATCCTCTCTACCCTTAAAAACCTGAGATTTAGGAATATTCCTAATTATACAGGGTAGATGACAGCTAATTGTAATGAAATTCCTTTTGAAAAAAAAAGGTAGACAACATACCATCAGCATTTTAACAACCTTGACATCCAAAAAGAAATGTGATTCAAATTAAAATTCAAGTTAAATTGTAGCCCCCATGCATTATCTTTCACATACTGCATGAATTCCTGCAAATAGACGGTGACAAGATTCTATACCATCCAACAGTCATCAAGGTAATGGTGCCATAAGTCTGTTTCTTCTAAAAAATATTATGACTAACATCATAGATCAATTGTTCTTCTAAATGCTCCATGAATAGGTCTGCATAAGTAGGTGTAAAAGATTCCCCCATGGTTGTATCTTTTAATTGAAAAAAATCTCCATTAAAATAAAATACATTTTTAGTTAGAACATATTCTGCTAAACAAACCAAAAAATATTAAACCCTAGGCTATATAAAAGAATATTTTCCAACCAAAACTCAATTGCCAATAATCCAGGACTTAATTTTTTTTTTTTTGTGGCTGACTATTTCTAATTTGCGGATGAGTTCATTTATGAATATATATTTGTGTTGTGTTTCACCTTAATTTTTATCTTTATCTGACATTGAAGAAGGCATTTGGCTGAAACTGGTTTGCCTTTAT